>NC_073396.1:1245000-1302500 GCF_028641065.1 Leucoraja erinaceus
ACGACAGTGGTGTTTAAGAGACATATTTGTACAGGCGCACAGATACGCAGGGAATGGAGGGATATGTATCCTATGCAGGACTATAAGAGATATCCTTGGGGTCATGTCCAACACAGGGAATGTGGGCTGAAGGGCCCCTTCCTGTGCTGTACTGCTCTACATTCAATGTCCACAATAATGAAATAAACATCTGAAATGGAAAGGATCATAGACAATAGACATGAGGATAACATTTTGTACGTTTCACATGAATGAATACTCACGGGTGAGAGAAAACTTGAGGTTCTGTTGCAGAGTGTGAGTGAGTTGCCGGGAGAGAAGAGTGGAGGCCATCGTAGATTGCTGAAGGTTTACTTAGAATCCCACGCTGACAACCCTGCACCGAAAACAAACATGGCATTAAACTCCGAGTCCTCGTGTAGTCAGGTCTCCAAACGTGATAATTCCTGCTCATTGGCTGCGATCTTTCATTTCCACTTTGAACCACACAGCTCTGTGGCCCAACACAAAACACTGGGAGTTTCCATATGATATAAAAAATAGTCAATCATACTCAGTGGAAGATTGTACAGCTTGTGGCACCTTTAGCCTTGACGCAACAATAAAACTGAAAACAGACTCACACAGACATTTCCACTTATTAATTTTAACATATTAAATTTAAGGTGTGATAATTTTAAGTGGTTATAGAACACGTTCCTTAATTTTGGAGAACAATTTCTACAAATAATTTCTAACCCACTGAGTTACTCCAGCACTCTGTGAAACGTCACCTATCCATGTTCTCCACAGATGCTGCCTGACCCACTGAGTTACTCCAGCACTCTGTGAAACGTCACCTATCCATGTTCTCCACAGATGCTGCCTGACCCGCTGAGTTACTCCAGCACTCTGTGAAACGTCACCTATCCATGTTCTCCACAGATGCTGCCTGACCCGCTGAGTTACTCCAGCACTCTGTGAAACGTCACCTATCCATGTTCTCCACAGATGCTGCCTGACCCGCTGAGTTACTCCAGCACTCTGTGAAACGTCACCTATCCATGTTCTCCACAGATGCTGCTGACCCGCTGAGTTACTCCAGCACTCTGTGAAACGTCACCTATCCATGTTCTCCCAAATGCTGCCTGACCAGCTGAGTTACTCCAGCACTCTGTGAAACGTCACCTATCCATGTTCTCCACAGATGCTGCCTGACCCGCTGAGTTACTCCAGCACTCTGTGAAACGTCACCTATCCATGTTCTCCACAGATGCTGCCTGACCTGCTGAGTTACTCCAGCACTCTGTGTTCTACACAAGATTCCAACAGCTGCAGTTCCTTATGTCTATAATAATTTTCGACATTGTTTAATTGAAGAAATATTTCAATAATTCTCTGAGGGCGGTGGAGGCCGGTTCTCTGGATACTTTCAAGAGAGAGCTAGAGAGGGCTCTTAAAGATAGCGGAGTCAGGAGATATGACTAGAAGGCAGGAACGGGGTACTGATTGGGGATGATCAGCCATGATCACAATGAATGGCGGTGCTGGCTCGAAGGGCCGAAGGGCCTACTCCTGCAACTATTGTCTATGCACTGAAAGTAAAGTTTGTTAACGGAAAAAACCCAGAAAAAGTATAGTTTTGCTCCTCATTAGTGGTAACGAAACACACACCGTTACGTTGTCTTGTTAGATCTACTTCAGCTCATTTCAAATAAATAAACTCGATTGCAAAGAGAGTAAATAGATACAAATATTTTCAGTAAACAACGGGTGCAATAGAAAACTTAATTCCTTTAAGAAATAAAAAAAGAGGAGAAACATGATACTAGGACCGTGTGCCTGCAATCTTTCTAAACACGAGTTGGTCAATGGGAAAGTGTGTTATACTATTATGTAACCTCTTCGAAAATAGTGAATTAAGATTGAGTCGCGTGTCATTATCTGGATAATCTCTGCCGGTCCAAAGTCCAAAGGAGTTTCTACACATGTAAATCATACCTTTACCACAGATTTGGAGCTGTTCAGGAAACTGTCACATGAGCTTGATTGAACCTATGGGGTGGCTATTTGGCAATTGATTACATAACCACTTCCTTCACTTTTGGAGATCAATTGCTGAAAGTATTTTGCTCAACCAAGCCCGAGTTATAGGCACTCTTATCAGCCGTGCCAACAAATACAACTCTTCTAACTGGGATGTGTTGATCGGATTCTTATATGAAGGTTGCTTGGCAGTGCATGCGTCTCTCATGCAATATGATTCTTTGTTGGAAATTACAAAACAGTCAAAATCTCAACTCCTGAGCAGAATTAATGACATATTACCTGGCACATAAAAATCATTTTTACTGGGCATTCTCCCAATGAAAAGCAATTCATTCTGTGACATTCACCAGACCGGATATCCTCATTACCGTTGTTGCTTCTATAGCATAAAAATCATACGGTCATATGTGGTAGGAGTACAATTAGGTCATTCGGCCCATCAAGTCTACACCGCTATTTAATCATGGCTGGTCTATCTCTCCTTCCGAACCCCAGCCTCTTTCCTTTTCCCTATAATCCCTGACACCTCTCCAAACTGTTGCCGACTTTCTGCTGATCTGCAGGTGCTGAGACAGCTCTTGTGTTGTCCTAGGTTTGTACAGTTTTGGCCAAGTGTCATTATTCAGGATACTCAGCTCACTGTATTGGCTTAAAGCAACAACAGCTAATGCTTAATCGAGTTAGATGGAGCCCTTAAAGATAGCAGAATCAAGGGATATGGGGAGAAGGCAGGAACGGGGTACTGATTGGGGATGATCAGCCATGATCACATTGAATGGCGGTGCTGGCTCAAAGGGCCGAATGGCCTACTCCTGCACCTATTTTCTATGTTCCTATATTATTATTATTAAAGCTTTATTTCAGACACAGGTCCATATACACATCAAACAGTACAAAGAATTACAAAGATACATTAAGAAATTGCATATTAGCCTAAAATATATATAAGCTATTGCACCAATGCCATCTTAGCCTAGAAGTGAATCTATAGCAGCTTTTCAGAGGGCTGACTAAGGCTTCATTTGATTGCATTTCCTACATTAGTACATCGTTCCCCATGTATGGGTGCACAAATGTAGCTTTTTCACTTCATGACATTTCCGTTCAACGTAACCTTTTTTCAGGAACGTCTCGCCTTTGTAAATGAAAGCACGGCCATAATCAAGTATACTTTTACTTGGCTGTAATCTTCTCAAAAGTCAACAAAAATAGTCTTGTAATGGAAACCCAACAGCCAATATTCCCACCGCAAACTCCGACCAACCAAGATGCAATGAATAGATTCAAAGACTGGCGTGTATGCCAAGGATAGATATGTAGTCCATACTCAAAATACTGATGTGCAATACATAACATCATCTCCACGGTTAACATCTCCTCCGACCAGTTCCACCGGAGATAGCTCGGCCTCAGTTCTGAATGGGAACGTAGCTCAGTTCTACAATTAACTAATCACAGTGGAAGAAGGAAATGCAGATGCTGGTTTAAACCAAAGATAGTCTGAAGAGGGTCTCGACCCGAAACGTCACCCATTCCTTCTCTCCAGAGATGCTGCCAGTCTCGCTGACTTACTCCAGCTTTTTGTGTCTGTCTACAGTGTAGTTAGCTTTTTTAGTTTAGTTTAGTCTAGCTTTTTTAAGTCTGAAGAAGGGTCTCGACCAGCCATCCAGGGTAGAGTTGCTGCCTCACATTCTGACCAATGTCTGGGGACTTAAATCAATCATTAATAAGTCGTGCCCATTTTGCAAGCACGAATCTGAAGCATATGTGCTGCAAATGCAGTGCTAATTGCCGACGGGGACGTTGAAGGAACTCTAAGGATCTTCAATCCCCTCGTATCTCATTAGTTTCAAATTATGTGAAACAGCAATAAACTAAATAAATAGGCTGCCAGAGATCATACTAACCTGCAGGTCTCCCAGACACCATATTACACTCGAGAGAGAGGGAGAGGGAGAGGGAGTGCAGAGAAGAGAATTAAGGCTGATTCACTGATGTCAGTCGAGAATTACAAAGAGTAATTTGACAACTAAAAGGTCTGATTCTTGAGAAGATGTGACAGAGGGGAACTCATTCAAGCAAATAAACCTTTAATTGCACAGAATAACCATGACAAAATGCCAAGAGCTAGCAGCATATTTATTGGGAAGGACATTGCACTGTATTCATTTATCTGGATCAATAATTTGAAGGACAGGGTGAAGGCGTTTACAGAGCAGAGGTCAGGAATAAGTAAAAAATCAGGGGAGATTCCTTTGCAGATAGTTTTGTGGATCTGAAGCCAAACTTGCTGCTTTAATGCGGAGGAAGGAACTGCAGATGCTGGTTTACACTGAAGATAGACACAGAAAGCTGGAGTAACTCAGCGGGACAGGCCGCATCTCTGCAGAGAAGGAATGGGTGACGTTACAGGTCGAGACCCTTCTTCAATGTGGGCTGTCTGAAGTAAACTAAAGTCACATAAAAACGGAGACTACAACGGCATGAACATTGAATTGTCCAGTTTCAAGTACAGTCTTCCCCCCCCCCACCCCCCACTAGTTCCCCCCCCCACCCCCACCCCACTCGTGCCATCCCCACCCCCACCCCACTGGTTCCTTCCCCACCCCCACCCCACTCGTGCCATCCCCACCCCCACCCCGGTTAATACACGCCCCCTCCAGCATCTTCCACCACCCTGGCCACTGCTTTATTTTTACAGACTTGAATGTTACAAAGCGGAGATTGGAAGGAAGATTGTACCAGTGTAGGTTCTCACAGAAGTGGATCTACTATCATCCATCCAACAGTTCCATAAGCTCATCAGACATAGCAGCAGAATTAGGCCATTCGCCCCCCCCCCCATCGAGTTTACTCTACCATTCAATCATGGCTGATCTTTTTTCCCTCTCAATCCCATTCTCCTGCCTTCCCCTTATCTATCAAGTTCCATTCTCTTAAATCTCCATTCCAAGGTCAATCCTGAATGGACTCTGGTATATTTACCACTGCACTATCTGTTGTGCCAATGTACAGCACGATAATACTAATCAAAGTTATGATTTGATTTGAGTGGATAGCAGGCAAACAAAGGCTTTTCACCGTATGTTGGTACAGGTGCATCAGGCTATTCTGATACATAGAGCATAGAATGGTGCAGCAGAGAAAGGAACAGGCCCTTCGGCCCACAATGTCCGTGCCCAATGATGCCATGACCAACTCTTATCTGCTCGTACATAATGCACCTCCCTCCGTTGGTTCTTGGTTGCCTGGTCCTCCACAAATATTGCAACAGGAATTTAAACTGGAGGTGGCGGAGGGTGGAGCATCTAGAAAGGCATTGACCTCTGCCTGATGTGATAAAGCAGAGCTCATCATGAAATTGATCAGCTCCCATTTCACAACTGTCCTTGATCGGACTTTCTCTGCACATCCATGTGTCGATCCAAAAATCTCTTCAACACACACACACACACACATACGCGCACACACACCTACGCGCGCACACACACACGCGCGCACGCGCGCACGCGCACACACACACACACACACACACACACACACACACACACACACACACACACGCGCGCACACACACAACACACCCACACACACACACACACACACACCCCACACACACACCCCACACACACCACACCCCCACCCAACACACCCACACACACACACACACACACACACACACACACACACACACACACACACACAGAGGCAGGGACAGGGCTGACATTGCTCTTCATCATTTACCTTCATTGCTCGAGTCTTGCTGATGTCTACGTCAGGGCACACGCTCACAGAACTAACTAAGAAAGGATCCTCCACTCCTGATGTTGTCATCGGTACTGCAGGCTGTTTAGTATTCAAGTCCAGCACACAGTCTCTCTGTTGCTGAGAAACCATTTACCAGAGCAGAATGCAGACAACAGGAGTGGAAACGGTACGAGGGGCTGCACATCAAGGTGACGGCTGCATCTCCAGTTAACGTGCAGGAAGAGAGAGAGAGAGAGACGGAAAACTATCAGAAATATTTCCTCCAACTGGAGAACTGGACTTTGCATTTCTTGTACAGTGGATGACTTCCAATAAAATATCTAGAAAGGCATTGACCACGGCCTGATGTGATGAAGCAGAGCTCGTCATGATATTGATCACCTCCCATTTCACAACTATCCTTGATCGGACTTTACTGGCTTTACCTTGCACTGATCCTTATTCCCTTATCGTGTATCCGTACACTGTAAACGGATCGATTGTAATCATGTACAGTCTTTCTGCTGACTGGTTAGCACGCAACAAAAGCTTTTCACTGTACCTCAGTACACGTGACAATAAACAACACTGTAAAACTGTATAAACATAGAAACATAGAAAATAGGTGCAGGAGTAGGCCATTCGGCCCTTTGAGCCTGCACCGCCATTCAATATGATCATGGCTGATCATCCAACTCAGTATCCTGTACCTGCCTCTCCATATCCCCTGATCCCTTTAGCCACAAAGGCCACATCTAACTCCCTCTTAAATATAGCCAATGAACTGGCCTCAACTATCTTCTGCGGCAGAGAGTTCCAGAGATTCACCACTCTCTGTGTGAAAAGGGTTTTCCTCATCTCGGTCCTAAAGGATTTCCCCTTTATCCTTAAACTGTGACCCCTTGTCCTGGACTTCCCCAACATCGGGAACAATCTTCCTGCATCTAGCCTGTCCAACCCCCTAAGAATTTTGTAAGTTTCTATAAGATTCCCCCTCAATCTTCTAAATTCTAGCGAGTACAAGCCGAGTCTATCCAGTCTTTCTTCATATGAAAGTCCTGACATCCCAGGAATCAGTCTGGTGAACCTTCTCTGTACTCCCTCTAAGGCAAGAATGTCTTTCCTCAGATTTGGAAACCAAAACTGTACACAATACTCCAGGTGTGGTCTCACCAATACCCTGTACAACTGGAGTAGAACCTCCCTGCTCCTATACTCAAATCCTTTTGCTATAAGTAATGGATGTTCTCTTATTTTACAAAAATACCCGCTCCCTAACTTGGTTCCAACTTCAGTTTTTGAACAGTAAGTTTAGAAATCAAATATTTTCAAATTGAGTGGAAAAGAAAGTCTCCTATTAAGCACCAAGAGGTTTATCTAAACCAAGTGTTCCCAACCTAGGGCAAATCTCGCCTACCCAGGGGGTAAATGTGTTGATTCTGGATTTGTACATATTTGTTCTAATTGACTGCCTGTGTTTGGTTCTGGTATATCTGTTCATCATTAGTTGTTCATAAATAAGTGAAATAACATTGTGATGTGCTATTAAAGTTGCCTGGGGTAAACGGGACGTAAATGGTTGAGAACCCCTGGTCTCAACAATCTGGTCAATATTCTCCCTTCTACAAATGCCAATGTGGAAGAAATACTGAGTCCTGGCTGTTCTGCAATGAAGCTGGTGAAGAACGCGTACTCTATCCCTACGTCAGTCATTTTCACTGAGAACATAGAACAGTACAGCAAGGGAACAGGCCATTTGGCCCACAATGTCCGTGCTGAACACAATGGCAAGTTAAAGTAATCCCCTCTGCCTGAATGTGATTCCACGATGTGGAATTCTCTGCCTCAGAGACCGGTGGAGGCCGGTTCTCTGGATACTTTCAAGAGAGAGCTAGATAGGGCTCTTAAAGATAGCGGAGTCAGGGTATATGGGGAGAAGGCAGGAACAGGGTACTGATTGTGGATGATCAGCCATGATCACATTGAATGGTGGCGCTGGTTCGAAGGGCCGAATGGCCTACTCCTGCACCTATTGTCTATCCATATCCCTGCATATCCAGGTGTCTATCCAAAAGCCTCTTAAACACCACCTTCCTGTCTACCTCCACCACCACCACTGACTGTGCATTCCAGGCACCCACCACCCTCTGTGTAAATAAACTTAAAGTTGGAACTCATGTAAAACAGACATCACAAATAAAAGGGATGGCCTAACAAACTGTAGCGGAGCTCAGCGTAAAGCAGCAATGACACGGGCATATCAGCCCAATTTCCTGATCAAATATTTGATTGTCTCGAGGTTCTGCTGGGGAAAAGGAACAGGTGATGTTTTGGGTTGGGACCCTTCTTCACACTCACCAGAGTCACCTATCCATGTTCTCCACAGATGCTGCCTGACCCGCTGAGTTACTCCAGCACTCTGTGAAACGTCACCTATCCATGTTCTCCACAGATGCTGCCTGACCCGCTGAGTTACTCCAGCACTCTGTGAAACGTCACCTATCCATGTTCTCCACAGATGCTGCCTGACCCGCTGAGTTACTCCAGCACTCTGTGAAACGTCACCTATCCATGTTCTCCACAGATGCTGCCTGACCCGCTGAGTTACTCCAGCACTCTGTGAAACGTCACCTATCCAAGCTCCCCACAGATGCTGCCCGACCCGCTGAGTTACTCCAGCACTCTGCGAAACGTCACCTATCCATGTTCTCCACAGATACTGCCTGACCCGCTGAGTTATGGTGCAGCAGCATCTATGGAGCGAAGGAAATAGGCAACGTTTCGGGGCCGAAATCCTTATGGAAATAGGCAACGTTTCAGGCCGAAACCCTTCTGGGTTTCGGCCCGAAACATTGCCTATTTCCTTAGCTCCATAGATGCTGCTGCACCCGCTGAGTTACTCCGGCACTCTGTGAAACGTCACCTATCCATGTTCTCCACAGATGCTGCCTGACCTGCTGAGTTACTCCAGAACTCTGTGAAACGTCACCTATCCATGTTCTCCACAGATGCTGCCTGACCCGCTGAGTTACTCCAGCACTCTGTGTTCTGCTCAAGATTTGTGCACCCGCGGTTCCTGGTGATTAGCAGCCCAGAGCCATGCACTCTGTACATCATCTCACAGGGCCAGTCTCCTCCACATCACCATGTATTGTTCGCACATGCACTGAGGCTTCAACTGGAGCTCAGTCACACCCTGAGGTGATAATAATACACTACACTACACTACACTACACACAATCACCCTTGACCACACATACCCTCAACCCTGTATCTGTACACTGGACGGCGTCACTAACGGTCATCCAGCGTCTCTCTGTTGACTGGATACCACATGACACACTGCCATCATAGAGTCTGTGCTCACCTTCTCCATCATGGTCTGCTTCAGCTCATGACACCTGCAGCACATCATCTGCTCAGCTGAAAAGGGTATAGCCCCCCACCCATCCCCCCATCGACAACCGTAGGGTGCAAGGGCCAGGAAGCGAGCCAGCAAGAACACCCTCTCACCCTGGCCACAAACTCTTTGTGAAGTGCCACCCTCTGAGAGGCGACTCTGGACGACCCAGACACAAAAACAGCTTCTTGCCACCAGCGGTAGGCCTACTTCACAGCTGCACCACACCACACCACTACACTGGTGTGTAATCCAAACACCATCAACTCTCCAAGGGCACTTTAGATACATGTACATGTGCAACATATGGCAAAGCTGTCCCTTGTTCCTCTTGCATGTTAGTTTTACATTTTTATATTATCATTTTGGTTTACAGATACAGCGAGGACACAGGGCCTTTGGCCAACCGAGTCCATGCCGACCAGCGATCCCTGCACTGCACACTAATACTACCCTACACATACTGGGGACAATTTTACATTTATACCAAGCTAATTAACCGAAGGTCTTGGAGAAAACCCACGCAGGTCACGGGGAGAACGTACAAACTCCGTACAGACAGCACCCGTAGTCAGCTTCGAACCCGGGTCTCTGGCACTGCAAGTACAGTAAGGCTGTAAGGCAGCAACTCTACCGCTGTGCCACCGTGCTGCCCTAATATATTTTTTATTATCTGCTGCATATTGTGTTTTTACCATGTGCGAGCAACGCACCAAGTGAAATTCCTTGTACGTGTACATACTGTAGGGGTCGGCCATTTAGAACGGAGATGAGGAAAAACTTTTTCACCCAGAGAGGTGTGAATCTGTGGAATTCTCTGCCTCAGATTCTCTGGATGTTTCAAGAGAGAGTTAGATAGGGCTCTTAAAGATAGTGGAGTCAAGGGATATGGGGAGAAGGCAGGAATGGGGTACTAATTGTGAATGATCGGCCATGATCACAGTGAATGGCGGTGCTGGCTCGAAGGGCCAAATGGCCTCTACTCCTGCACCTATTGTCTATTTGGCCACTACATTGACTCTGTTCTGTCCATGACAATAATATATAAACTAATTAGTATCAGCTAAATATTCAGACAAGTACAATGGACACACACAATTAAGGAGCTTGATATATCAAATCTTAATGAGTCCTAGTCATAAAAATTAAAATATAATTATCCAGTCTGTACTTTAATTCCCAAAATGTCTAAACACATGGCTAAATAATGTGTCATGTCTCGACCCGAAATGTCACCCACTCCTTCTCTCCACAGTTGCTGCCTGTCCCGCTGAGTTACTCCAGCATTTTGGGTCTACCTTGGCTCAATAAGATGGTAATTGAACTGTGCAGCTCAGGAACAGACCCTTCGGCCCACCTTGTCCATGCTGATCATGCTAGCATACTGGGCAAGTCTCATTTGGCCCTTTATCTCTCTAATCCTTCCTATCCATTTATCTTTTACAAGTTGTAAGTGTATCTGCTTCCACTGCTTCCTCTGGCAGCTCAGTCCTGATATGGACTGCACTCTGAGTGAAAAGGTTGCCCTTGAGGTCCCCCTTAAATCTCTCTGCACTCACCTTAAGCTGTGCCCTCTAGTTTTAGAATCCTCTACTCTTGGGAAAAGCCTATCAACATTCACTTTCGGATGCACAAAAATAACTTCATGCAATAGCACAATCCACAGAGAAGCCTTGAGATTGGATTCATTGTTCCATTAATAAAATGAATCATAGAACTCATAATTAAAACACAGACTGACACTTGATAGATGGGAATCACATTTGCATTGGGCTGACTGTAATTGCATTGGGAATTACATTGCATTGTCTGTAAAAGACAACTGTGGTGTGTTTGTAATCTGAGCACTGCAGGAGGTAGATAGTAACAGGGGTTATGGAGAATGGGGTTAGGAGGGAGAGATTGATCAGCCATGATTGAACGGCAGAGTAGACTTGATGGGCTGAATGGCCAAATTCTACTCCTATCATTTATGACCTTATGACTTTAAGACAATTGCAGAAGTGGGCCTCGACTGGCCATTTAAGGTTGCATCTGAATGAGTGACATTGCTGTTCGGTCTTAGTTAAGTCGAGTTTATTGTCACGTGTACCGATCATCATTGATATCATCATGGATATCAATACATTTTTGTGAAGTGAGGGCATTAAGAGTTAATGACCAGAATGACCAGAAGGAACCAAATACAGTTCAGGCATGATCTCACTGAATGATGAAACATGCTTGAGGGTGTGAATGACCTTCCACTTGGTCCTCCTCCACAGCGTTCCATGTTTATTATTGCGAGACATAGCACAGATGATCTAGTAATTAGATGTTACCAGTTGTCAAGCATCACGACAGCTGCCTGGAAAATCGCGACAAAAGTCAGCTTTTACATTTTCTCCATTATCAACTGTTCAAACCATTTTCATTACAAAACCAACCTCTCGCTATTCTATCAAATAATTTGTGCTGCACAAGATTGCAATTGCTCAGAATGACTAAACCTCGAAATCTAATTGCAAAACCTTCTTCTTCTTATCGAGTCCACACACACACGATTAGAGGTTGTTCAGCCAGAGCTGCACGCACTTGTCAGCATCTGCACACAATGGTGTCTGCCTTGTAGCTTCTTGTGTTGTTTGTGCATGGTGGTGGAAAGATGGGTGGATCAACGTGAACGCTCTTTCCTTGAGCCCGTTGCAAAACCTCTTGATGTGTTACAATGAGAATTGTTTTCTTTCACCAGACTGAAACACAGTTGCTATAGGGAAACTGGAGCATCCAGTGAACAACATACATGGCCACGGAGAGAAACTCCACACAGATACTGTAGCACCTGAGGTCAGGATCATCCCTGGGTCTCTGGCACTGTGAGGCAGTGGCTCTACTGGCTAGGCCACTGTCGCTCCAGGGGAAGTGGGGAGGAAAACAGGATTTTGTGTTTACGTTTGAAATCACCAAAAACAAAGATGGTGTGTACATCGACATTATTAGTAAAATGCCAGGCCTATTTAAATTATTCAAATGTAGATCAGATATGTTCTTCTTGAGAATAAAGCAACATAGATTCTTATTAGGACCTGAGAATATTGCTAGTTTTACCTCTTCAGAGCAGAGATTAATTCTAATGGAGGATTTCAAAACCAGGGAAGAATTTAGGAGAAGAAAAATAATGATTGGTAAATAGGTAATAAGGGGTAATGCCTCAAGATTCAAACTGAGGGAAGATATGAGAGGATTGTTTTGTTTTGACATGGCACAGTGATTTCTAAGATGATTTCGAAGGAATTAGTCATTTTTTAATATGCAAGAATAAACACATAAATAACTTCCTTACATGCTGCGATTAAGAGGATAATGTGAATGCCTGGAATATTACAAGGATTAGGTTTATTAATGTCATGTTTACCAAGGTACAGTGAAAGCCTTGCTTTGCACGTTATCCAAACAGATCGGGTAATACCACTCATAAATACAATGAAGTCAAACTCAAGTCCAATAGGTCGAGCAAAGGGGAAGATACAGAGTGCAGAATATAGTTCTCAGCATTGTAGCGCATCAGTTCCAGAGACAAAGTCTGATGTCCACAGCAGGACATTGCAATGGTCCCAGCTTATGGAAGGACCATTCAGACGTCTGATAACAGAGGGGAAGCGAGGATAATAAACTCCCGAGTCTAGTGGTGCCTGTTTTCAGGCTTCTGTACCTTCTGCTGGACAGGAGCAGGGAGAAGGAGTGACTGAGGTGGGACTTTGGAACATTGTTGATATTTATCCATCCACTGAGAAATCTTGGGCGATGCCTCAGCGATCTCACGATGAACTAGTTACATAAGATGGGGACATTCATTGATGGCAGGCTTGTGACTCAATAAGCCCCAAAGCTCAAAGAAAAGTGCACAAATACACAGCGCCATATTTACGTTTCACAATATTCAATTGACGAGGGTCCCTTGGGGAACCATTGCTTGAGTATTGTGGTGAGGTTTACACCAGCTGCAATGACAGAAGGAAGAGCAATTCTTCACAGAATGTTTGGAATAAGGCATCGGATACACATGTTCAGTTGTGAAGAAAAATGACAGAGCACACGAGCTTTTCCAAACTGTTTCAACAACCTTCTCAGACAACGAGAATTCATTTCTTTCCGACCATCATCAGTCTTTCACCATCACTACAAATCTCTCACCCTGGATGCACCTTCTCCAGTACAATCACATCCTTGCTTATGTACTCCAGCACTCTGTCTTTTCTTGCTGACCAACATTCACAGTTCCTGATATCTAATATTTTCCTCTTGCCTTTGCCATTCGTCAATATGTTCCCTTAACACAGTTGCCTTTTCTGCTACATTTCAATATTCACAGACAAATGTCTTTGTCTCAGTATACCTACCTATACATGGGTCTTTCAATCTTAAAGCTCACCTGGAAATTCTGTGCAAAGATCCACTGACTTCTGCTGTGACTATGGCAAGTTTGGCATTAAACCTTGCTTTACATAGCTATTCATTAGCATGACTTCTTACATGTAGCAATTCAAAACCAAATTTGTCAGAGCCCCTGACATCTTATTTAAATGTTGTGCATCATATAGACCAAACTATAGACAACATGTAAACTAAAGCAGCCTCAGGGTTGCCTGGCAGCATCTTCCTCACAGCCAGGGGTCTCTTAAACACGACACACTAACCTCAGCACCAACAAAGTGCTGGAGTAACTCAGCGGGTCAGGCTGCATTTCTGGAGTAAAGGGATAGGTGACATTTCGGGCTGAAACCCTTCTTCAGAACCTAAAGGGTCTCGACCCAAAACGTCACCTATTCCTTTTCTCCAGAGATGCTGCCTGACCCGCTGAGTTACTCCAGCACTCTTTGTCTATCTTAAGTACATCAGGAGAGTGTTTTGAGAAGATATGCAGACAGTCAGAACTTGGCTTTATCTTTGACCATGAAGATGGGTGGAAGTGTTTGGTGAACAAACACTTTGAGACGAGAGTCACCATAAATGTGTACGTTTCAAAGGAAGTTATGGAAAGGGCTAAAGTTGGCCCTGAAGTCAAGGTCCTCAATTGGGGGAAGGCTGATTTCAACAGCGCAAGAAAGAACTTGGCAAAAGTAGACATAGAATCATGCCGCACAGAAACAGGCCCTTCGGCCCAACTCTCCCATGCCAGCCAAGACGCCTGTCTGAGCTATTCTCATTTGCCTGCTGGAAAATGGGGAACAAATGTTTGCAGGCAAAGATGGTATCTGGAAATACTGTGAGCAGTTTTGGGCCACTTATCTGAGGTGGGATGTGCTGGCTTTGGAGAGGGTCCAGAGGAGGTTAACAAGAATGATCCCAGGGATGAGTGTATGATGAGCGTTTGAAGGCACTGGGCCTGTACTTGTGGGAGTTTAGGATCCGCTGAGTTACTCCAGCACTCTGTGGATAATAAAATGCCGAGTGTGGACGTGGTTACCAGTAATGGGAGAGTCTAGAAAAAGAGGTCACAGCTGCAGAATAAAAGGATATACCTTCAGAATGGAGATGGAGAGGAATTTCCTTAGCCAGAGGGTGGTGAATCTGTGGAATTAATTGCCACAGACGGCTGTGGAGGCAATCAATGGGCATATTTAAAGTGATATATTCTTGGTTAGTATGGGTGTCAGGCAGGAGAATGGGGTTGAGAGGGAAAAATCGATCAGCCATGATAGAATGGTGAAGCGGACTCGATGGGCTTAATGGCTGGGTTCTGCTCCTATGTCTTATGGTCGAGGTGGGAGTCTTTTAAGTTAGTAATACCTCCGGGATGACATGTTGCAGTAAAGATTAAAAGCAAAGACGGTATTGATTAGGAAATCTTAGATGATAATAAGGTTAATGATGGTTTGATCAGGAAAAATATGGAAGCATATGAAAAGTGGAATTAAGGAACTCTCTTGATCAAAATGGCAGTGGTTCTTGAAGAGCTGACTAACAATTTTGGGAATTCTGGGATGTGCTGGCTCTGGAGAGGGTCCAGAGGAGATTTACGAGAATGATCCCATGAATGAATGAGTTAACGTATGATGAGAATTTGTCACCACTGGGCCTGTACTCGCTGGTGTTTAGAAGAATGAGGGGGGACCTCATTGAAACGTACAGAATAGTGAAAAGCTTGGATAGAGTGGATTTGGAGAGGATGTTTCCACTAGTGGGAGAGTCTAGGACTAGAGGTCACAACCTCAGAATTAAAGGGTATACCTTTAGGAAGGAGATGAGGGGGAATGGTCTAATTCTGCTCATCACTTATGGACATGACTTTGCACTGACTGCCTGCAGCAATCATACAGGCCACACACTGACAGATGTTGCTATACTGGAAGCAATGGGCAAGAGTTAAGCATGCAAACACTGTACAGTGCCAATCTTCAATTGTCTTAATCCCTTAATGCCCAGTCTACCCCAAAGTCTAACGCAGCCTTCAAACACACCTAGAGCAATTAATAAACCAGATCGTGCTTGCTGCCCTTAGTCAGGCCAGGCCTGAACCAAAGGTAGACACAAAAAGCTGGAGTAACTCAGCGGGTCAGGCAGCATCTCTGGAGAGTGATGTTTCAGGTCGAGACCCTTCTTCAGACTGAGAGTCAGGGGAAAGGGAAAGGAGAGATATAGACGGTGAAATTTAGAGATAGAGAACAAATGAATTAAAGATTTGCAAACATGTAACGATGATGAAGGAAACAGGCCATTGTTAGCTCTGGGCTCATTGAAAATGAGTAAAGGGCCTAGTCCCACTGTACAAAGTCATTCAAAAGTTCTCCCGAATTTTCCCTGGATTCGAACTCAGAGGATGTCCATAGTGGATCAGTAGGAGTTCGTGGATGTCTCGTAGCTGCTCGTACGAGTAAAAAGTAACAATTTTGTTCATCACGAGTATTTTTTTACTCGTGGACATTTTTCACAGTGTTGTAAAAACGACACGAGTTTACCATATTTCCCGAGTACCTAACGTTAGCATTACGAGCCGCTACGGGACATCCACAAAATCCTACGGACCCGCTACTGACATTCTTCGAGTTCGAATCAGGGGAAAACTCCGGTGAACTCTTGAATTACCTCGTACAATGGGACAGGCCCTTTATACAGAGAATGAGACTCAGCAGGACGACAGGGAAACTAGTACAATGACTAGGGTGGGGGAGGGACGGAGAGTGAGGGAATGCAAGGGTTAACGCGTATAATGACTAGGGTGCCTGTTCAAATCCAGTGTCCACCGTGCTGCCTTGAAGCATTCCAGCCACGAGCGCAGTGGTCAGTGTAATGGCAAACCCTCTGGCAGCATTTGGCCTGCACTGAAATGTGTAGGAAGGAACTGCAGATGCTGCTTTAGACCAAAGAAGGGTCTTGACCTGAAACATCATCCATTCCTTCTCTCCAGAGACGCTACCTGCCCCACTGAGTTACTCCAGCATTTTACCTGCACTGAAATGTCAGGCACCAAATCCATCAACAAATTTATCCAATGTCAAAACCACAAGGAACATTAAACATCCCCCAATATCTCAAACATTCACAATTTAAATGAAGGGTTAAAAAAAACTAAGGTGTTGCACACATCTTGAAAAAAGAATGACATTAGATACATTAAAAACCTTTAAATAATATCCTCACAAAAAGTCACAAGGTGCTGGAGTAACTTCAATCTGAAGAAGGGTCGCAACTCGAAACGTCACCTATCCATGTTCTCCACAGATGCTGCCTGACCCGCTGAGTTACTCCAGCAATCTGTGAAACGTCACCTATCCATGTTCTCCACAGATGCTGCCTGACCCGCTGAGTTACTCCAGCACTCTGTGAAACGTCACCTATCCATGTTCTCCACAGATGCTGCCTGACCCACTGAGTTACTCCAGCACTCTGTGAAACGTCACCATTCCATGTTCTCCACAGATGATGCCTGACCTACTCAGTTACTCCAGCAAGTTGTCTTTTTTGTTTTTGTCAACCAGCATCTGCAATTCCTTGTTTCTACAAAAAGATTTCCGGAGCTCAGCTTTAATGGCAGTGCCTTATATAAAAAAGTGACCTTTAGTCTGGCAACAGTGATCTTTGGAGAGATACAGAGTGCTGGAGTAACTCAGCGGGTCAGGCAGCATCTGATGAGAACATGGATAGGTGATGTTTCACAGAGTGCTGGAGTAACTCAGCGGGTCAGGCAGCATCTGTGGAGAACATGGATAGGTGATGTTTCACAGAGTGCTGGAGTAACTCAGCGGGTCAGGCAGCTTCTGTGGAGAACATGGATAGGTGATGTTTCACAGAGTGCTGGAGTAACTCAGCGGGTCAGGCAGCATCTGAGGAGAACATGGATAGGTGACGTTTCACAGAGTGCTGGAGTAACTCAGCGGGTCAGGCAGCATCTCTGGAGATAAGCGATGGGTGACGTTTTCATCACAAGAGATAGGAATAAATTAGGCCATTCGGCCCATCAAGTCTACTCCGCCATTCAATCATGGCTGATCTATCTCTCCCACCTAACCCCATTCTCCTGCCTTCTCCCCATAACCTCTGACATCCGCACTAATCAAGAATCTATCTCTGCCTTAAATATATCCACTGACTTGGCCTCCACGGCCTTCTGTGGCAATGAATTCCACAGATTCACCGCCCTCTGACTAAAGAAATACCTCCTCATCTCCTTCCTAAAAGAATGTCCTTTAATTCAGAGGCTGTGCCCTCTGGTCCTGGACTCTCCCACTGGTGGATACATCGGGACCTTTCTTTAGAGCCGACCTGAAATGTCACCCATCGTTTATGTGCAGATGTTGCCGGACCCGCTGAGTTACTCCAGCACTCTGTGTCTATCTTGGGTGTAAACCGGCATCTACAGTCCTTTGTCTCCGCGGTGATTCTCGGGGGTCCCGGGTGTTTGATGAAGAGGACTTGGTGTTGATCCAAATGGACTGTGATGGCGGTGAGACAGACCCATGATGTGTGTGTGTGTGTGAGAGAGGCTGCGCGCTTGCAGTAAACAACACACTAGGAACCATTTCCCCACTGTACACACATCTGCGCCCACACACACACACACATGCATGCATGTATGCAGTCTAATGCCCGACCATCACTGTCCATCCTGCGGCCACAGATGGCTTTTAGCAAAAGGCATCACTGGATACAGTTGACAAGATTGTAACGGGGCCGGCGGGCCAGCTGTGTGTGCTGGAGCTGGAGATGTCGGGGGCCGGACAGGTCAGTGTGCGGGAAGCACCCACTCACTCCCCGCCGCCCGGTGCAACGTTGTGGCCGGTCCCGCTATACACAAGCAGCGGGCACTTGTCAACATCCGCTGCCCGATGGCGATGCAGCTGCTCTGGACCTTGGTCCCGGTGCCCGGTGCCCGGTGCCGGCTACACGCGGGGCCGGTGGGACCGGGCAGCGGGCAGTACCGACTGGGCGAGCGCTGGTGCTGAAGCGGGCGACGCTTACCTGGCGACGAGCCTGTGGCCGTGAATCAGCATTGGGATTGAGCAGAGTGTGCGAGCGAGGTGTGAGACAGCGATTATTATACGCCGCTTGCCTTTCAATCATTAGCTGCCGGCCGCGCTCAGCCAAGTGTGACAGAGTGTGTGTGAGTGGGCGGCCCGGGCCCTCGCTCACTGTCACTGTCACTGTCACTGTCACTCACACACATACACACTGACACACACACTCACTGACACACACACACACACACACACACTCACTGACACACACACACACACACACACACACACACACTCACTGACACACACACACACACACACACACACTGACACACACACACACACTCACACACACACTCACTGACTCACACACTCACTGACACACACACACACACACACTCACACACACATTCACTCACACACACTCACACACACTCGCTCACACACACACACACACACACACACTCACACACACATTCGCTCACTCACACTTACCCCCACAAAGCCCCGCTCTCCAACACCAACAGCTCGCCTCCAGTAGCAGCAGCTGCAACGTCCGCTTCTTGACCCCCCTCCCCCCACCTCCACCCCCACAAGTTGAGCCACAATCGCGGCCACAGACAGCGACCAGCGACCGGCACTGGGACAGCCGGGCACGCGATGTCACAATGACTACCACACGTCAGCGCATCTCAACAGGGCTGCTTCCGTGTATAATTGTCGTCTGTGCCAGCAAGCAACATAACGATGTGGCGCTCTCACAGAAGAAACAAGGAACTGCAGATGCCGGTTAACCGAGGAAAGACACAAAGTGCTGGAGAAACTCACCAAGGAAAGACGTTCCTTATGTGGTGGGCCTGTCCCACTTACGCGACCTTTACAGGCGACTGCTGGCACCCGTGATAGGTCGCCGAAATTTTCAACATGTTGAAAATTCAGCGGCGACCAGAAAGACGCCACGACTCTTTGGAGACCTCTCACAACCATGCGGGCTGGATGGCCGTGAGAGGCCACCCACGATATGTTGCCAGGTCAATGGATATTTTTAAGGCAGAAATAGATAGATTATTGATTAGTACGGGTGTCAGGGGTTATGGGGAGAAGGCAGGAGAATGGGGTTAGGAGGGAGAGATAGATCAGTCATGATTGAATGGCAGAGTAGAGTTGATGGGCCGAATGGCCTAATTCTGTTCCTGTCACATGACCTTAACACCTTCAGTTTTGTATAAAGGATCATTCCATTGGTGGGTGCATTCCAGTACCAACAGGGAAGTACACAGGCTGATTCTGGCCAACAGTGCCTTGTGTCTACATGTGCCAAGTGCCTGTACAGTTCAGTTTAGTTTATTGTCACGTGTACAGAGGTGCAGTGAAAAGCTTTTGTAATGTGGAAACCAGTCAGCAGAATGACTATATATGATCACTATCCAGCCATTTACAGTGTATAGATACACGATAAAGGAATAACATTCAGCGCAATTCCGATCAAGGATAGTCCCAGGGTCACCAATGAAGTAGATAGTTCAGGACTACATAAGTCTGAATAAGGGTCTTGACCTAAAATGTCACCCATCCATTCAATAGACAATAGACAATAGGTGCAGGAGTAGGCCATTTGGCCCGTCAAGCCAGCACCGCCATTCAATGTGATCATGGCTGATTATCTATAATCAGTACCCCGTTCCTGCCTTCTCCCCATATCCCCCGACTCTGCCATCTTTAAGAGCCCTATGTAGCTCTCTTTCCAGAGATGCTGCCTGTCCCGCTGAGTTACTCCTGCATTTTGTAGTTCAAGACCGCTCTCTAGTTGTGGTGGGATGATTCAGTTGCCTGATAACAGCTGGGAAGAAACTGTACTGGCTTTTTAGGAAGTCCATTAGTCAACAAACACTCAAGTGTGTCAGTAACTCCATAGCTACCTGTTTAGAAATGATGCTAACCGATCCTTCTAAACAAGTATCGACATATTGGACTCAGTTTACATTTCGGTTAATTTTTTGTCAAATAATGTGCAAGTCATTTTGTAATGCACACTGTTGATCTGGAGATCACCAAGGTTGAAGGATCTCTGAGGTTATTGCATTTATTTTATTACTAGAAAGTTATCTCTGTTACTTATTTTAAGCAAGGTCTGCAATGTTCCACGATAGATGACTTGCGATTCGCATCATGAGTGGTCACATGGACTCTGCACTGTAAATGGGGTGCCAAGTCTACAAGTTATAGTAGTAGAATTAGGCCATTCGGCCCATCGAGTCCACTCTGCCATTCAATCATGGCTGATTTCTGCCTCCTAATCCCATTTTCCTGCCTTCTCCCCATAACCCTTGACACCCGCTCTAATCAAGAATTTGTCCATCTCTGCCTTAAAAATATCCACTGACTTGGCTTCCACAGCCCTCTGTGGCAATGAGTTCCACAGATTAGCTACCCTCTGACTAAATAAGTTCCTCCTCACCCCCTTTCTAAAAGAGCGCCCTCTAAGTCCAGCAAGGACTCTAGTCAGAGTAGGAATTTGAAGTGGAGGGGGAGACTATTCCTGGGGCCTTAGTCAGTTACATAAACTTGAGGAGGTAATTATATCTACTTGTGCTGCTCTTACACACAGCTAGAACAAGTAAATCCTGTCGCTAAGAATCTTCTCCAGTAACTTCCTTACAGTAAGGATCTCTGGCATAATGTCTTTGTCCCTATTTGGTTTGTTCCTGTTGCCTTTCATAAGATCATAAGAGATAGGAGTAGAATTAGGCCATTCGGCCCATCAAGTCTACTCCATCACTCAATCATGGCTGATCTATCTCTCCCTCCAAACTCCAATCTCTTGCCTTCTCCCCATAACCCCTGACACCTGTACTAATCAATAATCTATCTAACTCTGCCTTAAATATATCCACTGATTTTGCCTCCACAGCCGTCTGTGGCAAAGAATTCCACAGATTCACCCCCTGCTGAATAAAGAAATTCCTCCTCAACCCCTTCCTTTAATTCTGAGGCTATGACCTACAGTTCCAGTCTCTCCCACAGGTGGAAACATCTTCTCCAGTCTTCTGCAACCTTGCCTATGTCTAGGGAGGATACAAAGATATTGGTCAATGCCAGCAATCTCCTGTTTAAGAAGGAACTGCAGATGCTGGAAAATTGAAGGGAGACAAAAGTGGTGGAGAAACTCAGCGGGTGCAGCAGCATCTATAATAGGCAACGTTTCGGGCCGATACCCATGAAGAAGCGTTTTGGCCCGAAAAGTTGCCTGTTATAGATGCTGCTGCACCCGCTGAGTTTCTCCAGCACTTTTGTCTGCCAGCAATCTCCTCTCTTGCTTCCCTCAGTATCCTGGGATAAATTCCATCAGGCCCTGGGGACTTATCCACCTTAAGTCCTCCAGCGGATGTAACATATCCTTCTTTATATCAACATGCCCTTGAATATCAACATAACCCTCTCTGATCTCACCTTCTCATTTAGGGCCTCACCCACTCTGGCTCCAGGCATAGATTCCATCGCTTGTCCTTGAATGGACCTACCCTTTACTACTAATACACCAATACAATGCCTTGTGATTCTCCTTAAGTCACCCTGCTAAGGGTATGTCAGAGGCCCCTTTAGTGTTTTAAATTATTTTCTGCTTCCTGTAAATTCCTCAAGAGCTTTGTCCGATTTCAACTTTGTAAACTTTGGGCCCCAATCATCCCTATAAACATATTGTGACCTCAATAATTGATTATATATATTAATAATTCAGACACGATATAAAGCCACAACCAGATTTGTCCACGATGCAAATGTATGTTGCATTGTGAGTAGCAGCATAAAATTACAAAGTGATCAAATACTGAGTCGGCACAATAAGCTACACTGTGGCCAATTGATTTTGATATCGCCATATGATGGATTGCTACCGACAATAAAGATACATAGGGAGACAATGTCCGGCAGAATGTTCGCCTTTTTACCCAGAACAGTTTTGCATTGGGAAGTTTTGCAAATCGGAGTGTAGAGAGATAGTTTATTGTCACATGGACCGTGTAGGAACAAAGACATTCTTTGTTATTTGCATCTTTATCTTCTTGCGCGTGGCGTGCACAGCCGAAAGTTGTAGGACAACTTGTTCTATTTGCATTCGTCGATACAGGGCGGACCACGTGAAGGTTGCAATCTCCCACCCCTGGTTTTATGTATACACAGTACAGTACACAGAACAGTACACAGTACAGTACACAGTATAGAGTACAGTACAATACAGTACACAGTACACAGTACAGTACACAGTATACAGTACAGTACACAGTGCACAGTGCAGTACACAGTATACAGTACACAGTACACAATATACAGTACACAGTATAGAGTACACAATACAGTACACAGTACAGAGTATACAGTATACAGTACACAGTACAGTACACAGTATACAGTACACAATATACAGTACATAGTATAGAGTACACAATACAGTACACAGTACACAGTACAGTACACAGTATACAGTACACAGTACACAGTACAGTACAGTACACAGTGCAGAGTATACAGGATACAGTACACAGTACAGTACACAGTATACAGGACACAATATACAGTACACAGTACACAATACAGTACACAGTACACAATACAGGACACAGTACAGTACACTATAAAAGTATACAGTACACAGTATACAGTACAGTGCACAGTACAGTACACAGTATACAGTACACAGTATAGAGTACACAATACAGTACACAGTACAGTACACAGTACACTGTACAGTACACAGTGCAGAGTATACAGTACACAGTACAGTACAGTACACAGTATACAGTACACAATATACAGTACACAGTGCACAGTACATTGCACAGTACAGTACACAGTACAGAGTACAGTACACTGTACACAGTCGCCACAAGGCACCGACAAAGTTACAAAGTACCCTTAAATATTGTTGGTCTCTTCTTCGTCCCCCCCCCTCCTCACCACCACAGGCCCCTCTTGTTCTTGGGGCCCCCTACCAGGCCAGGTCCCCCTTTGTTCTCTACGACACGGCTCGTCCACCTCGGCCCCCCGGTGTCTCCGGCCTCGATGTTCTACGTCCAGTCCTCGATCTTGCCGGGGTGGATCTGGTCAATGCCGGTGGCTCGGGCCCCGAGTCCGGAGTCCGCCATGTGCGAGCAGGGCATACCCATTCCACTGGTAGGTCCGCTATGATCGGTTCACGGAGACTGAGCTTCAGTGGGCAGTTCTCTGTCCACGGGCGGTGAGCTGGGGCTACTTGCCGGCTACTCAACAATCATTCATTAATGATAAATCTATCATGGGATTCCAAACCGTTGCATCAATTGGCCATTTCAAATGGAACAGAACTTAGAAACATAGAAAATAGGTGCAGGAGTAGAGGCCATTCGGCCCTTCGAGCCTGCACCGCCATTCAATATGTTCATGGCTGATCATCCAACTCAGTATCCTGTACCTGCCTTCTCTCCATACCCCCTGATCCCTTTAGCCACAAGGGCCACATCTAACCGCCTCTTAAATATAGCCAATGAACTGGCCTCAACTACCTTCTGTGGCAGAGAATTCCACAGATTCACCACTCTCTGTGTAAAAAATGATTTTCTCATCTCGGTCCTAAAAGCCTTCCCTCTTATCCTTAAACTGTGACCCCTAGTTCTGGACTTCCCCAACATCGGGGAATAATCTTCCTGCATCTAGCCTGTCCAACCCCTTAAGAATTTTGTAAGTTTCTATAAGATCCCCCCTCAATCTTCTAAATTCTAGCGAGTACAAGCCGAGTCTATCCAGTGGTATAAGTGTTTCATTCACCATGCAACAATTGGTACTAAGAAAGAGTGCAGGAGTAACTCAGCGGGTCAGGCAGCATCTGTGGAGAACATGGATAGGTGACGTTTCACAGAGTGCTGGAGTAATTCAGCGGGTCAGGCAGCATCTGTGGAGAACATGGATAGGTGACGTTCCGGGTTGGGACTTTCTTCAGACTGATTCTCATGATCTCCTTCATGAATCATCACTTTTCACAATTCCTCTCCCTGTCCCTTTGAATTCCTTTCAGACAGACTGTGTTACTGGTGAAAGGCAACACTAACACACATGGCGACAGGCATTGATCTGATGTTTCTGCCTTTCATACGGGTCCCTCCTCTGGCCACAGTTAGTATTTGGTGGTCCTGAACAGGCAGGGTAAATGAACTTTGCCTGAGAGGACAAACGTGGGTTAGTGGCCAAACAACATGACAGCCTGGCATGGATCCAGTTACTTCAGACTCATTTACATTCCTGGTACAGTTTAACTGAAAATGGTCACCGTCAAATGGCTTCTTCTTCTTGCGAATGAAACATAAACCAAAGGAATAGTTAGATCTCAAGCCGGGTGTTGAGCAGCCAGGTTGTTGTCTCTGTTGCCGTCAATGTCTGCCAGGCCCTGACACAGCTCCATTTGGTGGGTGGTAGAGCGGGCACCCAGAGATGACATGGTTGGCTGTGTGTTGTTCTGCTCCACATTCACAGGCTGGGCTCTGTCGGAGGGAGCCCCCATCTCCACACGCTGGCATTGAAACGCCCAACTCCAGTACCAAGTCTTTAAGAGGGAACTGCAGATGCTGGAGAATCGAAGGTTACACAGAAAACTGGAGAAACTCAGCCAGCAGCATCTATGGAGCGAAGGAAATAGGCAACGTTTCGGGCCGAACGTTGCCTATTTCCTTCGCTCCATAGATGCTGCTGCACCCGCTGAGTTTCTCCAGCTTTTCTGTGTAACCTCCAGTACCAAGTCTGTTGAGCTTCACCCATCCATGCTCCTCTGGGGAGCTCAGACCCTGGATAGCTTTTATCTGGTGAAGAGATGTAGCTGTATAATGGAGATGAGGTTGCCTTCCACTTCTGTGACCACTTGGTGGCTATCCAGTGCTGTCAAGTGGCTATCAAGGCTTAACTCGAGCATGTTGACTTGACATTAGTAATGTTGGTAATCTTCCTAGCTGAGGCACGGCAGGATCTGCACACTGCCAACGGCTCTCACGCCTGCAAGACCATCTCTGCACAAGGAAGAATGTTATTTACCTGAAACGAAGACGCATTTTAACAGTGCTGTGTTGAGATCATCTATAATAAAGCAACATCAAACGTCAGGAAGGTTTTACATGACCATATTCCCACTGGATGCCCTTCATTAGTTACCATGTTCCAGCATCAGGGCACAACAATGATCTTCAGGCCTCGGTTTGGATGCACAGAATCTGCTCCCGTATTCTTTGGTTTGTGCAGATTCCTTGACAACTCTTGAGAAGATTTTGACCAGGGTGGGATGATCTCCAACTCCCACCAGGACCAAGTGAAGAGTGAACCTGGAGTAGGTGTCCAGAGGACATGCTCAGGTTGAAGAGAGACATGTTAAAGACGCCATATATCTGCTCCTGTGGGGAAACCATCGTATGTGACATCTCTGTGTTCAAACAGGGAGAAAACAGCTTCCCTTTGGCTCGTGTAGATCTGGTGTAGAGTTACAAGTTACTCATGGATGATCTTCCCTGTCCACAGAGAGTAACGAGTTGCTCACTGGTGGCCTCTTGCTGTTCAACGAGTAGAATGATCTCCTGACCAATTATATCTGGTTAATGAGGATATCAGTTCCTCCCCAGTGTCAATTTGATACGCATTTAATGCTTCAATCTGCTCCCAGAGGGTGGAGACTAGAGTCCAGACCTCTGCTTGAACCTGTGTGAGAATGCGCAGGAGGAGAGAGACTGGCCACATGTTCCTCCATCACTGGTGCTGGCTAAACATGGAGCATCTTGCTCAGACTTGGCAAAGACATACAGCCCAGGTTGGAGATCATGGACATGTGATAGGAGCAGAATTAGGCCATTCAGCCCATCAAGTCTACTCCACCATTCAATCACGGCTGATCTATCTCTCCTTCTCATAGAAACATAGTAAATAGGTGCAGGAGTAGGCCATTTGGCCCTTCGAGCCTGCACGCCATTCAATATGATCATGGCTGATCATCCAACTAAGTATCCCGTACCTGCCTTCTCTCCATACCCCCTGATCCCCTTGGCCACAAGGGCCACATCTAACTCCCTCTTAAATATAGCCAATGAACTGGCCTCAACTACCTTCTGTGGCAGAGAATTTCACAGATTCACCACTCTCTGTGTGAAAAATGTTTTTCTCATCTCGGTCCTAAAAGATTTCCCCCTTATCCTTAAACTGTGACCCCTTGTTCTGGACTTCCCCAACATCGGGAACAATCTTCCTGCATCTAGCCTGTCCAACCCTTTAAGAATTTTGTAAGTTTCTATAAGATCCCCCCTCAATCTTCTAAATTCTAGCGAGTACAAGCCGAGTCTATCCAGTCTTTCTCAACCCCATTCTCCTGCCTTCTCCCCATAACCCCTGACACCCATACTAATCAAGAATCTATCTATCTCTGCCTTAAAAATATCCATTGACTTGGCCTCCACAGGCTTCTGTGGCAAGGAATTCTACAGATTCACCACTCTCTGATGAAATAAATTCCTCCTCATCTTCTTAAAAGAACATCCTTTAATTCTGAGGCTGTGACCTCTAGTCCTAGACTCTCCCACTAGTGGAAACATCCTCTCCACATCCACCATATCCAAGCCTTTCACTATTCTGTACGTTTGAATGAGGTTCCCCCCTCATAAACTCCAGCGAGTACAAGAGTACAGGCCCAGTGCCGTCAAACACTCATCATATGTTAACCCACTCATTCCTGGGATCATTCTTGTAATCCTGACTCTAGTGATCAGGTCGGGAGGAGTCCCCCCCGCCACGGGTACCATGTAATCCCGTGCTACCCGCTCCATGGTCGGATAGTCGGCGACTAAACCGTCTCCCCCACCTGGTTTGCCAGGTGAGGAGGGGGCTGTGGACCCCCCAGCAGGACCAAAAACAAGACCTGTCAAAGGGCGGATGAGGTCCTAGTGAGCCAACGGCCACCCACACTTCAGTAGAAGTTGCGATCACTGTCGTACAGAGCATTGTAAGGCACCGTGCCTGTTGATGGTTTCAACGATGATGATAATAATGCTGACTCTGCACAACCTCCTATGATATTTTGAGAGATGGCCTCGTCCATGGTTTCCTCTGTCTCCTACCTTCACACAGCCAGGTCTGACTAGCTGCTCCAACATATTCTGTGCATCCACATCAGCCTTTTCATGAACATGCAAAATGGGGATTTTTGCAGATGAACGAACACTGTAGCAACTCCTGGCACAAGGAAACAATCTGTGTGCTGACTCAGCAAGATGTTGACGACATTGGGGCATAGCCTAATGTGTGGTTAGCCACCCATGCACCATACATGCAGCCCCATAGCAGAAGCGTCCCGTCGCGGGGCTGGGAACTGGAAGTGTCCTGAGCTAATTCTGCTACCGCCATCATCTACTGCAACAAGTGTTGGCTCCATCTGAATGTCGCCGGAAGCTTGCGTCCTTTTCATGACGGTCGATGACAGCGATGTCAACATTTGAAACATGGAAGATGGACGTGAAAGAAGAAGACCATACATGTACCAAGAAATGACCATCCAAACGGAAAAAATAGTCCTCCCGTTGACATTCAAAACATTATTGCGAATTTCCCAATTCAATTTAACTGGAACAGCAATGTAGGTATGGAGGTGACAACAGGATGAGAGGCTGACTAACTCCTGTACTTAATGCTTGCATCACAGAGAATAAAAATTATCCAACCACACCATGAATTTCATGATTCACCAAATTACGGGTATGATCTTTGGTACTCGCTCTGATAAGTAACTTTATTTATTGATGATTTCCTATTCTAATGTTTAGTAACTTGGATTAGATTTATTCATCTTTATTAAGCATTTGTATGATAAACCTTAACCTTGTCATGAGGTTGTCACGGTGGCGCAGCGGTAGAGTTGCTGCCTTACAGCGAATGCAGCGCCGGAGACCTGGGTACAATCCCGACTACGGGTGCTGTCTGTACGGAGTTTGCACGTTCTCCCCGTGACCTGCGTGGGTTTTCTCCGAGTTCCTCAGTTTCCTCCCACACTCCAAAGACGTACAGGTTTGTAGGTTAATTGGCTTGGTATAAGTGTAAATTATTCCTAGTGTGTGTAGGATAGTGTTAATAAGAGTGGTAAATCTCTGGAACTCTCTGCCACAGAAGGTAGTCGAGGCCAGTTCATTGGCTATATTTAAGAGGGAGTTAGATGTGGCCCTTGTGGCTAAAGGGATTAGGGGGTATGGAGAGAAGGCATGTACATGATACCGAGTTGGATGATCAGCCATGATCATATTGAATGGCGGTGCAGGCTCGAAGGGCTGAATGGCCTACTCCTACACCTATTTGCTATGTTTCTATGTAATGTGCAGGGATCGCTGGTCGGTGCGGACTCAGTGGGCCGAAGGGCGTTTCCGCGCTGGCTCACTAAACTAAACTAAATGTGCACACAGTAAGTTCATATACAGTAAATAGCAGTATGATAATTACTAGATAAACTGGTTTAGAAATGCTGATTGAGGGGTAAGTTTGACACAATGGTGCCACAGGATCCCTTTTTATCCACAAGCTTGAATGCCGCATCCAAGATGCAGCAAGTACGCACTGTTTTAGCACCTCTGTGTCAACGGACGGTTTAGCGACAGCAACAATGTTAAAGCAATTCTGCTCACATGCAACCCTGCAAATACCTCAGTTGTGGTCAGGTGACTTTGTGGATGAATCCCTTTTCACTTCGTGACGAGGAGCTTTTCCAAAAAACAATGAATGTAAATATCGTAAAAATGCAAAGAATGAACCAGGCGATACTGGAGTGAAAGTTACAACACACGGAGCTGAATAGAGACACACTGTTGTTGAGATCAATAGCAATGAACCTGAGGGAGAGATGGAAGTAAAGGAATTGGATACGTTTAGTGACCAGGAACTCCAGATGCTGCAATCTTCAGCAATGCAGACTGCTGGAGGAACCCAGTGGGTCTGGAGGCATCTGTCGATGGAATGGACAGATGATGTTTTACATAGAAACATGGAAAATAGGTGCAGGAATAGGCCATTCGGCCCTTCGAGCCTGCACCGCCATTCAATATGATCATGGCTGATCATCCAACTCAGTATCCCATCCCTGCCTTCTCTCCATACCCCCTGATCCCTTTAGCCACAAGGGCCACATCTCTAAACTCCCTCTTAAATATAGCCAATGAACTGGCCTCAACTACCTTCTGTGGCAGAGAGTTCCACAGATTCACCACTCTCTGTGTGAAAAATGATTTTCCTCATCTCGGTCCTAAAAGCCATCCCTCTTATCCTTAAACTGTGACCCCTAGTTCTGGACTTCCCCAACATGGGGAATAATCTTCCTGCATCTAGCCTGTCCAACCCCTTAAGAAGTTTGTAAGTGGGAAGAAGGGACCCTTCTTCCCACTGGTAGATGCAGGAGGCACAGATCAGTTCCATTTGTTACACATTTCAGCTCACCTTCTCTATCTTAGGGGAAGGAATTAGCAAAGTCCTCGTCGAATATTTAGTAGAATGTACAATAAGATGAAATAATAAAAACTCGTGACCACAAGCTAACTAGTATGATGGAATATTTGTCTGTTGTCAGGCACACTGCAGAATCGCTGCAGACATAATTATTAACCATGCATTTAGGAAATCTCCACTCCTGCTGAGAGTGAGATTGCCGAGAGTTAGATTGCAAGATTAATTTAGACAATGCAGCTCCCTGTGACTGCAGAGACAGCAGTAGTTAACACGTCACTCACTAACCACTCAGTTGGTCGACAATCTTCAACAAATGTTGATAAGCATGTTGAACAGATGAATATTCTCCAAACAAAAATAATATGTTGCATTGTTGATGGTTAATGTATGCAGGCACTTTCACCAAGCCCTTAAAATTAAAACAAACATGATGGTAGGAGGGGGGCATGGATCTTACCCAGGTTAGCGCGACGACTTAAGGTGGGAGGGAGAGATTTAAGAGGGACCACAGGGGGATTTTTTTCACTCAGAGGGTAGTCTGTATCTGAAATGAATTACCAGAGGAATCTGTAGAAGTGGATGCAAGTATGATTTGTAAACACCATCTGAACAGATATATAAGAGTAAGGGTATGGAGGTCTATGGGACTAACAAAGTAAAGTGGGAGCAGTCCCATATGCCCTCTTGGTCAGCATGGATGAGATGGGCCAAAGGGCCTGTTTTCATTATGTACAGCTCTGTGACTATATGAGTGAGATGAATAAGAATGAGAGTTCTCAATGAAACTTACAAAACTCTTTGAGAGGCTTGATGCAGGGATAATGTTTCCCTGGCAGGGGTTGTTTATAGCCAGGGTTCAGTTTCAGAACAGGGAGTAGGGCATTCAGTATTGAGGAGAACATTTTCAATCCGAGGAAGCCGAATCTTTAGAATTCTCTCCAACGGGAGTTTGAAGGTTCAATCAGAAAGTTAATTCAAAACTGAAGGTTGACAAAAATGTGTACCGCTGCTGGCAAATTCATTTCACTTGCACTTTATGTGCAAGTGACGATTAAAACTGATTGTATTATATTGTATTGTAAAATGCTGGAGAAACTCAGCAGGTGAGGCAGCATCTATGGAACGAAGGAATTGGTGACGTTTCGGGTCGAGACCCTTCTTCAGACTGATGTGGAGGTGGGGGGAGGAGAAAGGACGATGCAGAGACAGTGGGCTGTGGGAGAGCTGGGAAGGGAAGGGGAAGGAGGGAGAAAGCAAGAACTACCTGAAATTTGAGGTCAATGTTCATACCGCTGGGGTGTAAACTGCACAAGCGAAATATGAGGTTCTGCTCCTTTAATTTGCGGTGGTCCTCACTCTGGTCATGGAGGAGGCCCAGGACAGAAAGATCGGATTCGGTATGGGAGGGGGAGTTGAAGTGCTGGGCCGACGGAGATCAGGTTGGTTATTGCGAACTGAGTGTTGGTGTTGGGCGAAGCGATCGCCAAAAGTCCCGGTTCTTTCTTAAATAATTCAAAACTGAGATTGATTGTAGCTTTAAATCTTAAAATTGGGAGAGTATTATTAAGAGGATCAGCTGTGATCTTGATAACTAGCAGAGTAGGCTTGAAGAGCCGAAAGGTATTCTCCTACTTCCTAGAAAGGACACAAAATGCTAGAAAGGACACAAAATGCTGGAGTAACTCAGCGGGTCAGGCAGCATCTGTGGAGAACATGGATAGGTAACGTTTCACAGAGTGCTGGAGTAACTCAGCGGGTCAGGCAGCATCTGTGGAGAACATGGATAGGTGACGTTTCAGGTTGGGACCCTTCCATCATTCTGAAGAAGTTGTGGACGCTGCCCAGACCATCACATAAACCAACCTCCCTTCCATTGAGTCCATCTATACCACGCTACCTCGGTATGGCCAGCAGCATAATCAAGGAACAGTCTCACCCTCTTTTCCTCTTCATTCACTCCCTCTTCTTAGGGCAACTAATCAATACACTTGTATCTAGAGGCAGCTGTTTATGCAGAGTATTTGAAATCAGGACAAAATCCTTTAGTATCAACCACAACACACAATAAAACCGTGGACTTTAACCACTTTTTAAAACTCTAGAAAGCAGCAACCTCCCTGTGGAGTTGGAGGAAAGGCTGATATCAATGAATTTGCAACTAACCTGAAAGTGGCTGATGATTTTGTTAATGCATGACTGGTTTGGGGCTGGGGTGCGGAGCTCCACAATGACAGTCCAGGCAGGACTCAGTGCTGCACGCAGACTGGCATCACAAACCGCCTGCATCATGCACCTCTGACAGACTTTAGCCATTCAGCGGATGACACACTATGATTATGCTGCTCAAAACGAGTTGAGCCGGAATGTGTTTGTACAGGTCTGATGTTATTTGTGGAATGAACTTGGCAATCATGCTGGGAGGCAAAAATGCTGGAGAAACTCAGCAGGTGAGGCAGCATCTATGGAGCAAAGGAAATAGCTGATGTTTCGGGTCGAGACCCTTCTTCAGACCCGAAACGTCACCTATACCTTCGCTCCTTAGATGCTGCCTCGCCCGCTGAGTTTCTCCAGCATTTTTGTCCAGCTTCGATTTTTACAGCATCTGCAGTTCTTTTCTTAAACAAATCTTTAGCAATCATACTGCTCAGAAAACATGGTTTGGTGCCAGATCCTTTGGCGCTAGTGATCGTAAAAAAAAATGTCCATGCATAGTACTAATCACTTGGGACTTGAATAGCTGAGACTCCCGAGGTTCACTGGAATATTGCTCAGTATAAAGTTGTGTGTGACTAAAAGAGCAATAAATACATGGTATAACAACTTAAGGTTAGTGTCGGAAGGAACTGCAGATGCTAATTTCCACTGAAGATAGACACAAAATGCTGGAGTAACTCAGCGGGACAGGCAATATCTCTGGAGAGAAAGAATGGCTGACATTTCGGATCGAGACCCTGCTTCTCAACCCAAAACATCACACATTCCTTCTCTCCAGAGATGTCCCGCTGAGTTACTCTGGCTTTTTGTGTCTATCTTCGGTTTAAACCAGCATCTGCAGTTCCTTCCTACACAATGATTATGAAGAGATTGCTCCAGGAATAGTTTATTTGGATTTATACAGATGTCTAGCATGTTAAACAACCATAATTCCATGTCTACAGAAGTCTAAACAAATGTTAGAATAACTCCATGGGTTAAATTAGTGCTGATCTTGCAGATCTGCACTTTAGTGCTTGTCAATGATCGAGGTGGGATCCCCGTCACAGAAATTGTCCTTTCTACTTAAGATACCATTCTGTAGCTTAATTATGCCTTCACACTGCAAATACTGAGGACAGACAATATCTGTCATTCGAAGATTTGCAAAGTACTTGGGGTTCAAACATCACAAGGTAGCAGCTGACTGGCCTCGACAGTAATTGTTATTTGATGTAGCATAAATGAGAATGAATCTCTAAAATACATTTGACTAACATACACTTCAAAGACTTACCCGTTGTAGTTTACTAAGAGCATAAGAGAGCTCACACCACACCACAACTCATTTTTTGTCAGGATGTTCAGAGGACAAGAGTTACCCTTGAGAATGAATCTGAAAAAAATTAAATTAGTCTGACTATTTATTAATGTCCAGTTTACATTGCTAGAGGATTAAAAACAAATGGAGATATACCAGGGTTAAAATCTTACATTAAAATTACAACTTCTGTGAGTGAGAAGTTGAAATCAGTAGTGCCATTACTTGAGCAATGCTGGTGCCTCTTGGAGATCACAATGGCATTGTATGCAAGTGCATTGATCGATAAGGGCAGCTACATGTTATCCAGCAAGGAAACAAGCCCTTCAGGTCAACAGCCATGCCAACCAATCTCTATCTGAGCCTGTCCCATTTGCCTGGGTTTGGCCCATATCCCTTTAAACCTTTTCTTCCTTGTACCCATCTAAATGTCTTTCAAAAGCTGTAATCATATCCACTTCAGAAGCTTGTGTAAGAAAGAACTGCAGATGCTGGTTTAAATCGAAGGTAGACACAAAATGCTTGAGTAACTCAGTGTGTGAGGCAGCATCTCTGAAGAGAAGGAAGGGGCGACGTTTCGGGTTGAGACCCTCCTTCAGACTTCAGAATTTTCCTCTGGCAGCTTGTTCCACATCCCCACCAACCCCTGCATGAAAAACATGCTTCTGTATCCCTTTAAATCTTTCCTCTGTTGCATAAACATCTATGCCCTCTAATTTTAGACTTCACTACCCTGAGAAAAAGACTGGCCATCCATCTAATTAATGGTCCATGCCACTTTTATATACCTCTTTAAGATCACCCCACACTTTGGGATAGGGTCCCAGCCTCTCGAGTTTCTTGTTACTCAATATTCCCTCCCAATCTCAGTAACATTATCATGAATCTTTTCTGCACCTTTTCCAGCTGAATGACATCCATCCTATAGCTGGGCAACAGTGTGTGGTCTCCATGTGTGGTCTCACCAACAACTTGTGCAGTCGTAACATGATGTCCTAACTCCTGTGGTAGACACAAAATGCTGGAGTAACTCAGCGGGACTGGCAGCATCTCTGGAGAGAAGGAATGGGTGATGTTTCAGGTCGAGACCCCTCTTCAGATTGTACTTTAGTTGAGTATAGGAGCAAAGAGGTCATTCTGCAGATGTACAGGGCCCTAGTGAGACCACACCTGGAGTATTGTGTGCAGTTTTGATCTCCAAATTTGAGGAAGGGCATTCTTGCTATTGAGGGAGTGCAGCGTAGGTTCACAAAATTTATTCCCGGGATGGCGGGACTGTCATACGCTGAGTGAATGGAGCGACTGGGTTTGTATACTCTGGAATTTAGGATGAGAGGGTATCTTATTGAAACATATAAGATTATTAAGGGTTTGGACACGCTAGAGGCAGTAAACATGCTCCTGATGTTGGGGGAGTCCAGAACCAGGGGCCAGATTTTAAGAATAAGGGGTAAGCCATTTAGAATGGAGATGAGGAAACACTTTTTCACACAGAGAGTGGTGAGTCTGTGGAATTTCTGCCTCAGGGCGGTGGAGGCCGGTTCTCTGGATACTTTCAAGAGAGAGCTAGATAGGGCTCTTAAAGATAGCAGAGTCAGGGGATATGGGGAGAAGGCAGGAACGGGTGCTGATTGTGGATGATACTGATTGGGGATGGCGGTGCTGGCTCAAAGGGCCGAATGGCTTACTCCTGCACCTATTGTCTACTCAATACCCTAAACGATGAAGGCAAGCACGCCAAATACCTTCTTCTCCACCTTGTCCACTTGCGTCACCACTGTCGGAATTATAAAGCTGTGCCCTAGTTCTCTCTCTCTACATCACCCACCAGGGCCATGTCATTTACTGTGCCTGCCTGCCTTGGTTTAATGTACCAAAATGTAACTTCTCCCACTTGACCGAGTTAAATTCCATCCAAATTAATCTAATTAATTAGTCTAATAATCAAACTGGTCTAAAGTTAATGGCACAGTTGGCAAATAGGGGATTTAATCTTGTATTCAATATTTTCATTTTGTCATGGGCTATAATGATTCCATTGCTATAAATCAACACCACAAGTTCACGTTATAGGAGCAGTATTAGGCCATTCGGCCCATCGAGTCTTCTCCACCATTCAATCATGGCTGATCTCTGCCTCCTAATCCCATTTTCCTGCCCTCACCATAACCTTTGACACCCGTTCTAATCAAGAATCTATCCATCTCTGCCTTAAAAATATCCACTAACTCGACCTCCACAGACCTCTGTGGCAATGAGTTCCACAGATTCACTACCCTCTGACTAAAGAAGTTCCTCCTCTCCTCCTTTCTAAAAGAGCGCCCTTTAATTCTGAGGCTGTGACCTCTGGTCCTGGACTCTCCCACCGATGGAAACATCCTCTCCACTTCCACTCTATCTATGCCGATCGTTATCCTTTATTTCATTATAACACCACACGCAGTGTGTAGCAGCTCCACCATTGTGCATGGTTCAGCATACTGAGACCATACAGTCATCTCTCTCTCTCTCTCTCAGGTCAGTCTCATTGCCTGCACTCGCTCCAGCCACAAAGTACACCACACGTTTGTCATTATAAACGTTGGCAAGTGTACACACTGGTACTTGCAGGTTTCTCCTCTGGCCCCCTGCTGATTCATGTACCTAATTTACACCAAGCCACTCAGTCATATCACTACTCCCACTCACATTTACAAAGTGATGTACACTTTATTTTACAGTAAACCTTCACATTTAAACTGCAATTTCAAACAGATGACGCCAATTTACTGCGCATAGAGTTTCTGACAAACAGAACAATAAACTAAACTGAATTAAATTAGTTTCTGCTCCTCCAGTTTGATGATATAAAGGACAAATATAACAGAAAAATCCACATTGTTGCAATTTTTAACCTTTATTATCAAAATAAATGCAATGCATCATAAAATATACTTCTACAAAATACAGCAACCAGTTTCATGTAAACTCAATCACAATAAATTAAACTTAGCTTGCAAGTTTTGACTTTTTAATCAGCTGTAACTATTAAGCCAAGGATTTTGAGTGGGCGCAGAGAACATTTACTTGATATCTACCAAGGATGAAGAATTATTGCTACATGAAAAGGCTGGAGAATCAAGGATTATTTTCTGTAGAGAAGAGAATGTTGCAGGAAGATCTAATAAAAAGCAATAAACTTAAAACGGATAAATTAAAACACCACAGGCAAAAAGCAGCAAGGCGTGAATAAAGAAAGAAATAGCTCTTTCAAAGTGATGGGAAAGGCACAGTGGATTTAGAGTTAGTTTTAATTTCAGAGATATAGCATGGAAACAGGCCCTTCAGCCGCCTAATATAATCTTTTGTACTTTCAAGGCATAAAGTTCTGCTCCATATTATTTTAATGAGGTATTGACGTATTCACTGTTAAATCCAAACCAAACACATTAAGTGATTGTACGCCATATCATTTCCACGCTGCAATTAAAGATAAAATATTGAATAAAGTAGCTTAGTATTTTAAAATAATAACCTCGTTTCTTTCTTTGGCTAAAGCTTTAAATGAACTACAGCAATAAACCGTCCTGCTTTGCATGTGTTTTCAGTTACAATAGCCTTTTCATTGCTGTGTGCGGCTCAACAATTATTTTCCACAGTTCCTGTAAGGGAATCCACAAAAAAAAAGTCAATTCTCTATGGCAATGACCAATAAAAACAAAACCTTTACACAAAGGACAAACAAATGGATGTTATTAATAGGATTCAAGTCGAGTGACATTTCCTTTTTTTAAATCAAAACTATTTGTTCAAATATTAAAATAATATATACAATAGCAAAAAAAACACAGAACCTACCACCATAATACACGACAAATGATAAACTATTATACAATGTTTAAGGAAGAACTGCAGATGCTGGAAAAATAGAAGGTAGACAAAAATGCTGGAGAAACTCAGCGGGTGAGGCAGCATCTATGGAGCAAAGGGATAGGTGACGTTTCGGGTCGAGACCCTTCTTCAGACTGATGTATACTAACTATTATACAACTATCTTACATTCCTTGTCAAGGATGTATTCAACCCCCAGCGGTGCCCAGTGGTCCCGGAAATCCCCCAGGGCGCCCATGGACAGCATGTAGTTCTTTTCTAACACCACCCGGGCACGGACGTAACCCCTGAAAAGGGGCAGGCAGCCGGCTGGCTTGGTGTGACATTTCCTTGGCAGCAAATTCCTTGGCACCAATACTTAACCTTTGTTCTACATATATCTGGAAGCACTGGCAACACACTACCACTAGGTGGCAATCATTATTCAACAAGCAGCCACAGTTTAGCTTGCCTCTTCTGCCATAATGTCTAATGTCAAACATGGCCCTTCCACATCACACACACACGCATATGTAGTACACCAGTAAATGAGTCGTTATCGTTGTTATCCAGGCAACAAAGCCACACCGTTTGGGATAGTTATGAAAGAAGGGCGTCGGCAGGAACTCCGGATGCTGGTTTGGTTCTCTCCAGAGATGCTGCCTCTCCTGCTGAATTACTCCAGCATTTATTTATTTATTTATTAAAAAATATATATATATTAGAAGCATGTACATATCATAATAAAAACACATCTTGTATATCAATCACACATTGCTAATAGATGGGAATCCAACTATCAAAATAATAGTGGTTCTCATTTATCAATTGTATATTAACTCTGCTTCTATTTGGGGGTTTTTTTATAGATAGAAAGTAGGAAGAAAAAAAAAAGACACGATAAAAAACAATGGAGTGATTTACCAATAATACAACTTTAGAGATAGGTCCGTAGATTATAAAACATAACTGTTCATCTAATCCTGAGTTCGAGCTTCAGTCAGATTCCCGTGCCGGACCAATTTACCCTTTCAAAAAGTCAATAAATGGAGACCATATTCTAACAAATAATTCTTGTTTGTCAATTAAGACAAGTCTAGTTCTTTCCAAATGTAAGGTCTCCGAAATTACCATAATCCACATTTTAATTGTGGGGGTTGTAGGACTTTTCCAAAATTTTAATATTAATTTTTTCCCAGTTATTTTACTGTAATCAAGGCAGTTTCTTTGGCTCGTTGTAAGTTTTAGGCTTTGTTCTGATACTCCTAATATTATTAGTTTCAACTTCAGAAATTATTCTGAAAATATCCGTCCAGCATTTTGTGTCTATCTTAGAAAAGGAGGAAATGGTTTTAGATCATTCCTAGCTTTAGCTGCAGCATCTACAGAAAATAAAAATCCCTCCCTGTGAAGCTTATCTCCATTCCCACTGAAACTAACTAACTAGGGATCGATCAGTTGTATTGGACATGGTGGACATCTCACACTGTCACTGGGTTCACAACTGGACACATCTGGAGTGCTGGAGTAATTCAGCGGGTCAGGCCACATCTGTGGACAACATGGAGAGGAGGGAGATTCTGCCATCACAGGAAAACGGACTCAGCAATTCAGGGCAGCAATTTTGAAAACAGAACTACATTGTGGAGATAAAAAATCAAAAAACGTAAGAATTTTGCTAATACTTAAAATTGTTTCCATTGGACATGAGGAAAATGAAGAAAAGTTTAGTTTATTATAGTTTAGAGATACAGCGCGGAAACAGGCCCTTCGGGGTGTGGGGGGGGGGGGGGGGGGGGGGGGTGGTGGGGGAGGGGTGTGGGGGGGGGGGGGGTGTGTGAGGGTGTGGGGGAGGGGGAACCTTCAAAGCCTTCATAACTTTTGTACTATTTCACCGATCGAAACAAAACCTATTCGACTTGCAGCAGAGGAGAATGGTGAGTAAGGTAGCAAAAAAGCGTAGCGCTATGGGGGTCGTTTTTGTGCAAATTTAATTACAACGCAGACAGGAAGTGGTCAAGATTAGAGTTTTAATAATAGTATAGATTGTCACCTGCACTGAAAAACAGTGAAAAACTTTGTTTGCCTGTTATCCAGTCTAATCATACCATTTGTGTAAGAAGGAACTGCAGATGCTGGCTTAAACCAAAGAGACACAAAATGCTGGAGTAACTCAACGGGACAGGCAGCATCTCTTGAGAGAAGGAATGGGTGACGTTTCGGGTTGAGACCCTTCTTCAGACTGGTCTGAAGAGTCTGAAGAAGGGACTCGACCTGAAACGTCACACATTCCTTCTCTCAAGAGACGCTGCCTGTCCCACTGAGTTACTCCAGCATTTTGTGTCTATCTTCAAATCATACTATACACAAGTACAGTCACACCGTACACATAGAGATAATGCAAAAATAGTACAGAGTATAGTGTTACAGGTGGAACAGAGATGGAAGTGCTCAACAAGTTAGGTAGCAACTGTGGAGAGGTAAAGAGAAAATATTTCTTATGAATTGTTTCTTCCAAGTTGTCAAAAATTTAAATTTTTATTTTCGCCTCTGCAGATAATGCTTGAAATGTTAATCTGATTATTTTCTGTTATTATTTCAGATTTCCAACATCCATTGTATTTTGCTTTTGGCTTGTTTTTGTTTAAATACTTTCTGGAATATGTTTGATCTGTCCTTTATCAATATCCACAGCTGTGTTAAAACATTACTTGTCATTTCTTCTTTCCTCTTTATTCTTTATCTCTGCAAGATTCCTTCATCCCTCACGATAATTTGTTTTAATTTCTCTTCACGGATCATTCTGCTCCGAGAGTTCTCCAATTAGATTTGACAGTCTGAGAAACAAGTCTATGCAACCGAACTCTTTCACCAACTCTTTAAAAACCCTAACCCCCAAAATCACTTACCAATTGTTCCACTCGCTCATAAACCAGGAACTGTGGAAAAGCAAGTTTGACTGACTCCACAACAAATGAAGTTCTCCCGTCACTCATGTTTGCCAACTCATCCAAACACAGTCGGAAGTGATCATAAGCATCGCATGTAACATCCAGTTTTCGCAACGTAAAGTTCAGTCTGAAAGAAATCACACCTCAGTTTTAACAAATCCTGGTGCTATAAAGCTGCTGCTGTATTTTTGAAGATGCATTATAGTTAAAATAGGTCAGAATGTTGAGAATACAATGAGAATACAATGGGAATGAGAATACAATGGGAATGAGAATACAATGAGAATACAATGGGAATACAATGAGAATATCCAGTTCATTTCACTCTTGAATTACGAGACACACATTTGCCTATACTGTAAGAATATGACCATTTATTTATCTTAACATAATATTATAAACATGACACCTGGTGCCAAATTTAGAAAATATATTTTAATTGTGAAAGGCTTGGATAGAGTGGATGTGGAGAGGATGTTTCCACTTGTGGGAGAGTCTAGAATTAGAGCTGATAGCTCAACACCGACAAGACTGAGGAGTTGGTGGTGGACTTTAGGAGGAGAGGAACACCCCTGTCCCGTCTCCATCAAGGGTGTGGATGTCCAGTTTACCAAGGAGTACAAGTACTCTGGAGTTTGCCTGGACAGTAAACTGGACTGGTCCAGGAACGCTGAGGCACTGCATAAGAAGGGACAGAGCCGTCTATACTTTCTGAGGAGGCTCTGTTCTTTCAACATCTGCACTGTCTATATCTCACGTTTCCCTATCCTCTGACTAGTTTGAAGAAGGGTCTCGACCGGAAACGTCACCCATTCCTTCACTCCAGAGATGCTACCTGTCCCGCTGAGATACTCCAGCATTTTGTTTCTATCTTTGTGTGAAAGTGGGGTTGAGACCAGGGGTTGATCAGCCGTGGCCTTATTGTGTGGCACAGCTGGTGTGAAGAGCTGATTCACTTATTGTTTCTTACGTTGTCCCGTAGGAGTTTTGGAAATAAAGGAACATAAGTGAAAAAAAGACATAGAGAAAAGAGGAAAAGTGATGTCAACTTTTTAAAATGGGAGATAGTTGGGTTTTTGGCAAGGTCATTTATTAGGTCATTTACAAGGCCGATTAATACCAAAGATAGACACAAAGTGCTGAAGTAACTCAGCGGGTCAGGCAGAATCGCTGGAGAAAAAGGGACCCTTCCCAACCCGATTTATTACCTATCTTTAATTTCCACATGAGTGGAGAGATTAGTTGAGTAATATTTTGCAGACGGTTACGAATCAATCACATTGCAGTGGGTCTGGTATCACATCTAAGCCTTAGTGTAAACATAGAAACATAGAAAACAGGTGCAGCAGTATGCCATTCGGCCCTTCGAGCCTGCACCGACATTCAATATGATCATGGCTGATCATCCAACTCAGTATCTTGTATCTGCCTTCTCTATATACCCCCTGATCCCTTTAGCCACAAGGGCCACATCTAACTCCCTCTTAAATATAGCCAATGAACTGGCCTCAACTACCTTCTGTTGGAGTTATAGTATCTAGCTCCGGCTGATGCAGATCAGCGAGTGGCAGCTTTAAAACTGTCCAGTCAGTTAAAGGATGTTAAATGGTCGCCTTGGTTACTGGATACTGTGGTATTCACAAATAAACTACTCTCAGCATCAAACCAGTCTCTACCTTGATGTGGTAACTTTTTATGACCAGCAGCAATAAATAAATAGCATTATATATTGGTTTCTGATGCAATTCCATCGGATGTTGGAGTTCCCTCATCCCAGCGAGAGGGCCTTCGGCAGCGGCGACTGCAGAGGGCTCAAAGGCCCCGACCACGGGTGAACAAAGAGGAAGATGACTGAACTCACAGTGGGTAACGTTGTGTGGGGATGTTTATGTTCAACTCTATCGTGTAGTGTGTGCTTTTTTTTATTCGTATGGCTGTATGGTAACTGAAATCTCACTGTACCGACTGGTGCATGTGACAATAAATGTAACTTGAACTTGGACTTTCTAAAATTTCCTTCCAAGATGTCAAGAGACAAGAGAGTTTTATTGTCATGTGTCCCAGATAGGACAATGAAATTCTTGCTTGCTGCAGCACAACAGAATATGTAAACATAGTAAACGAGAGGTAAACAAGTTCAGTGTGTGTGTGTATATACACATACGCACATACTCAAAAAGCAAACACTTTATCGTGCAATAATAATAATAGTCTGTTGGAGTTCAGAACTTGTTTGTTGCCGTGTTTAATAACCTGATGGCTATTACACACTCCAATCCTAAAAATGTAGGTTTTACAATCCATACCATCACTGGTTGTCCATGTCTTTCCCGTGCTTACCTTTTCTCCACAGAGAGATATACAGTACTTGGATTTCTCAAATGGCTCAAAACTCTGTAGATTGTCTGAAAGAATGCATCTGTCAAGTCATCATCGTAGAATACTGCAAAACAAGGAGTAAACACACACATTTAATCTAATGTACCTGCTCTTTAAAATCCATTGAAAGGGATACTTTATAAACCAACTCTTTACTAACAGTAAAATTAGCATATCCCAAAATGTCTCAACTAACATGTGATAAAGACGACTTGGCATTCTCGAAGGACATTTTAATACAATATAAGTACAACACAACAATAAAGAACAACATGAAATTATTGAAGTAATTCTCTCAGTCTCATCTTTAATTCTGGGACAACACTTGGCCAGGACTATCCGCTGGAGTTATTGTGATTCATGTTCATGTTCTTGCAGCTATAAATCACTTGTGCATCATTTGTGCTATTGCTCAACTTTAAAGGGTAAACTATATAAAATAAGAACATTGCATGGCATAATCCTTGATGCATATTGTTATTAAACACACAGTGTGCAAAGCACAAAACTCAGTCGTCACCAATTTAATCACAAAATGCGTTGCTAACGACAGAGAATTATTGGCTCTTCTAACCAGAATACTTGGATGAACACGACTTGCTGTAAATTATTTTTAAACACTGAAAGGGTGGAAGTTTAGGTACATATAAATGGAAATTGTAGCATACAAGACCATCATCGTCAAGTCTTACGGTGGCGCAGCAGTAGTTGTTGCCTTACTGCGAATGCAGCACCAGAGATCCGGCTTCAATCCCGACTACGGGTGCTGTCTGTACGGAGTTTGCGCGTTCTCCCCGTGACCTGCGTGCGTTTTCTCCGAGATCTTCGGTTTCCTCCCACACTCCAAAGACATGCAAGTTTGTAGGTTAATTGGCTTAGTAAATGTAAACATTGCCCCTAGTCTGTGTTGGATAGTGTTAAAGTGCAGGGATCGCTGGTCGGCGCGGTCCCAGTGGGCCAAAGGGCTTGTTTCCGCGCTGTATCTCTAAACTAAATTAAACATCAGAAAAATATATAAGTTGTATGAGATGTTGGTGAGATTACATTTGGAATATTGTGTTCAGTTCTGGGCACCATGTTATAGAAAATATATTGTCAAGCTTAATTTATGAGGTTGTTGCCAGGACTAGAGGGAGCTATAGGGAGAGATTGAGTAGGCTGGGTCTCTATTCCTTGGAGCGCAGGAGGATGAGGGATGATCTGATAGAGGTGTATAAAATCATGAGAGGAATAGATCAGGTAGATGCACAGTGCCTCTTGCCGAGAATAGCGGAATCGAGGACCAGAGGACACAGGTTCAATGTGAAAGGGAAAAGATTTAATAGAAATCTGAGGGGTAACTTTTTCACACAAAATGTGATGGGTTTATGGAACAAGCTGCCAGAGGAGGCAGTTGAGGCTGGGACTATCCCAACATTTAAGAAACAGTTAGACAGGTACATGGATAGGACAGGTTTGGAGGGATATGGACCAAGCACAGGCAGGTGAGACTAGTGTAGCTGGGGCATGTTGGGCCACAGGGCCTGTTTCCACACTGTATCACTCTACGACTCTATGACCGGGCTGGGAGATTGCAACCTACACGTGGTCCACCCTGTTTCAACGAATGCAATCAACCTGGCGAGCGCAATCAAATAAGATCAAATAGGCCAAGTTGTCTTACAACTTTAGGCTGTGCACGCCATATGCAAGAAGAAGATGACTCTATGACTCTATCAAAATACTTAAAAGTAGTTGATCAGTGATGATACTTCGATGTGATGTACTTTACACATGGTAGCCCGTACCATCAGCAGCAAACAGCACATCCGTCTGGTCATGCAACTGGGCAGTTTCTTCTTCCGACCAACAGTATGGGTTTTTAGTGTCTGTAGTAAAAAAGTAATTTAAAACATCACAAAATCTTACGTGGATGTAATTGCATCTCCTACTTTTAAAAATGATTATTTAGAATTTTTTATCTAATTTTGCTTTGGAGAAAATGAAAGGGAAAATCACACAGGAATCTAGCAATCAGACAATGTTCGTGTACTAATATTTCCAGGATACATTTTAACTTAAATAATGCTATTCATTTAGTGAACCTTTTGGCCAAAAACACATACCAGTGTGTTATGGAGTGGGAGAGCTGTAATGTCCAACAACAACTTGGATTTAACAAATTAAACCACGGAAAAATATCTCAGGACACCAGGGAAAATTGAACAAAAAAAACGAGGAAGAATGATTAGAACTTTGGTCCATGAGATGGATTTTATGGTACGAAGAAATATGTAGGGGAGGGCAAGAGGTTTAGGGAAAAGACTCAGGGAATGCTAGACATAATGTGCAGGAAGGAACTGCAGATGCTGGTTTAAACTGAAGATAGACACAAAATGCTGGAGTAACTCAGTGGGACGGGCAGCATCTCTGGAGACAAGGAATGGGTGACGTTTCAGATCGAGACCCTTCTTCACACTCAGATGGGTCTCGACCCGAAACGTCACCCACTCCTTCTCTCCAGAGATGCTGCCTGTCCCACTGAGTTACTTCCAGCTTTTTGTGTCCATGCTAGACATAATGATTGAATGATTGCAGAATTCAGACAAAGAAAGAGTTGGAATCAGAACAAACATTTACTGTATACCATGTAGATAAAGAGAAGAAGCAAGGCCATGAAGCTATTTAAATGTGGGGATTTTAAATTGAAGGCATTGATTAAGATTCAAGATATATTAACCACATCTGCAGTTCCTTGTGCCTAGATTAACTAAGACATCGGCCGTTTGACCGGAACAGGTGAAGGATAAATTGGGTAAAGCTGAGGTTAGGAATAGTTGAGATGCTTGGAGAAAAGTGGATGGAAATAATGTTGATTGGGGATGACACGGTATTTAAGATTTCAGAAATAGATGAGCTGAATTAACAAAGGTAGACTGAAATGCTGGAGTAACTCAGCGGGTGAGGCAGCATCTATGGAACGAAGGAATAGGTGACGCTTCGGGTCGAGACCCTTCTTCAGACTGGAGTCAGTTATGTTATAAAAACTTTATGGTATGTTATATGAAGAATGGGATCTGTATGAACTAAAAGAACACTTAAAAGCAAGGATACTATTGAGGTATAGAGCCAAAGGTGACTAGACAGGGAGGGAAGCAAGATGAGGCTGTGAACTCAATGAACACTGGGGAGTGACCTGGTTTGAAGGGAAAAGCTTAGGGTGTCTATCTTTGATTCATGAACAAAGTATAATGATACAAAACTATATTTAAATTGACTTCTTACCTGTGCAAAATTCATCTTTTAGCCAGTCCAGGTCTCTTACTTTTATTTCACTTCCTGGTATATTATGTAAAACACAAAATATTTCGATTAGGAAAAATAAGATCAATGTACATAGTGTGCAGTAATAGTCCTATGCAATAATAGTGTGCCTATATGCGATTATTGTAAAATTATACATTTTGTAAATATTTCCAAAAGTTCATCATACATTTTTTTTGATAAAAGTATTAAAAGACGTACATATTTAGGATTAAACTCTAGATTTGTTGGAACTATAAATATAGTTATGTGACACTGGTGGTAGCTGAAGTTCATATGCTGACTCTATGAACAAGCTTAAGAGCCTGTCCCACTAGGCGACTACGGCAATTCACCGAAGTCAGCACCGGCGACAACCTACAACACCCTGGCGACAACCTACAACAGCACCTACGTCAGGAGAAGACAAGCTACGACAAGCCCACGGTCGCCGACAGTCGCCAAAAAGTTTTGAACATTTCAAAATCCAGCAGCGACCAAAAAAATGCTACAACTCTTTGTGCAACTCACGACCATACAGGCGACACCCCGGGAACCATGTGGTGACAGCCTAGTCGCCGGCAGTCGCCTAAAAAATAGCCTAAGTGAGACAGGCCCTTAAATTAGATATTGGTATATTTTTGACACATGTACTGAAATACAGAGAAAAGGCTTGTTTGCATGCTATCCGATTAAATCAGATCATACTGTATATGAGTACAATCAGTGTAAAGGGGAAAATACCAGGGAGCAGAATATAGTGTTAGAGAAAAAGTACAATGACGGCAGAGAAATACGTTATAAGATCAGGTTTACACCCTAGGTTATGAAAGGACCGTTCAGTATTCTGCTCACAACAGGGAAGAAGCTGTCCCTGGGCCTGGTTAAGCTTCCCGAGTCAAGTTTTTGTACCTTCTACTTAAACATAAACTATTTAGTGTGGGAAGGAACTGCAGATGCCGAAGATAGGCGCAAAATGCTGGAGTAACTCAGTGGGACAGGCAGCGTCTCCGGAGAGAAGGAATGGGTGACGTTTCAGGTCAAGACCCTTCTTCAGACTGAACTATTTAGCAGCTTACTGCTTGAAAAGAAAAGAAACCGAGCAGAAACTTATAAAAGATTTGACTATATTTATTTTACCTGTCGTTCCATAAATATGTTTGTTTGCGATTACATTTCGTTGACACATATTCAGTAAATCTTCACCAACATCTGAAAATAAAAATATATAGGTTGAAGTCTATAGATGATATATACAGTATACATCTTTAAATGATAATTATCTAATGGGAAACGTACAATTTAAATGCTAGATTGTTGAGCAAGGAACAAAGTGCTGGATCAGTCTGAAGATTGGTCTTGACCTGAAACGCCAACTGTCCATTCCCTCTGCACACGCTGCTTGACCCACTGAGTTCCTCCACCACTGATTTTCATCCATCTTTGTTATAACTTCTAGCTAAGTATTCATTCGTTCGTTCGCTCGTGTGTCAGACGATTTCGCTCGCTGTTGCCTTCCGTTGTTGTCTAACATGTTGACAGAATTGTCGCCCGACGTGTCAGAATGCATCTTGTCGTCGCTTCCAGGAATGGCCACGAGGAAGCTTCTGTCATGGTCCCCGCTAAGTACTGCTTTTGTTTGGATGAATCTTTTCCTTTGGTCTCTTTAATACATCTTTCTTGAAATACCCTTCATCTTCTTGTTAGATATGTACCATTATCTGTGCTGCAGCCACTTTAATCTAACATTACATAATGAAGAGGGTAGTCTGATGAAAATGTGACTTGTGGGCCTTACATGACTCTCAGGCAGCAAGTGCAATGATTGCAGTGCTGGAGATTGATTCTCAAGGTCAGGAATGGTACCTCAAAGGACGACAATTTATGGGACCAAAAGTTGCTTCTATTCATGTGGATGAAAGCCGTGCTGCTTTGTTCTCTGTCAGATTCAGTTCTTATCATCATTAGGACCAAAATAGAAGAGGTACAAAACAGCATGGTGATTGAGCTAAACTCACCACTAACTACACTCCTCCACACAGAGAATCTTTCAAAGCATCACAGGTTACGCCAGTGAAGAAGCAATCAGCTCCCAGTTCAAGGTGTTCATCGATGACCCGCAGCTTTGGTCTGCCACCCTCTGAACCGTTGCAGTGGCTATTAGACAATACTAGTCTTCACGTTTGATGCTTCCTTCGGGCAGACACGAGCCACAATCAGCACAGAACCTGTGATGACCTGCATTGGACTGAAGAAGGGTCTCGACCCTTATTCCTTCTCTCCAGAGATGCTGTCTGACCCGTTGAGTTATTCCAGCTTTTTGTGTCTATCTTCGGTTTAAACCAGCATCTGCTGTTCCTTCCTACACAATGCTTAGATTGTCTTCCCTAGTCAGCTGGTTGTACATATTTGTTTCTAATGGCATAGTGTGAATGTTCATGAGACAGCATGTACAATGCTGCACTAAATCGTCAGGAAACAATGTTCTTGCTGTCCCTCTGGTTGTTGATCCACATCAATGGTTCATCACGTACTAATTTGTTGGTTATTTTGACTATTACCTTGTGAAATGTGTGTATGTAAGGCACAGGATTATTTTACAAAAGGCATTTCACAATATTGTACAAAAATCATTGGAATGTTATTAATTGTAAGCCCATTTTATGTCATTTCAAATGCTGCTCATCATTCAGTTTCCAGTAAATCATATTTATCCTAATTCCAACAGCTGTTTATATTGTTTAATACTCCTGTTGATCCCCAACTCCTGATCCATGGCATTGAGAGATCAATGTTCCAGCAAATTGAGGCCTTTAAACGTTAACACCCACTGTTGGTCACATCGGTTCATGGAGTGGTGAATGACAATGTCAATGATGTTTTTATTGACATTGTGCAAATGCTTACACACGTATTTTCTTACACACAACCCAGTAAAGTATGTCCATACGTAAAACATTCCCGCTTGGCACATGAAATAGTCCATGATTGGCCAAGTGTGCATTTGAAGTCTAGCCCCATGCTTAAGGTGCCCGATCCAGGCAGTCCCAGGTTTTTGGTGCCATCGTTTCCAAAGTCGTGTGGGCGACCTGTGTTTCTCTCTTTGCTGTATTTTGAGCACCTCCTCTTATGAGGGCGTGGCCCCAGACCAGGCTCCCTCCTCACTCATCGCCGTCACTGGCTCCATCCGCTCGGTCGGTCGGTCTCTGGTCTTCGGGGGATGAGCAGGGGCCGGCTTGGCAGCCTCCCCTCCTGCAGCCCGTGGTTCGGCAGCTACTCCGAGACATTTGTTTTATTTATGATCATATTGCCATGATCATATTGAATGGCGGTGCAGGCTCGAAGGGCCGAATGGCCTACTCCTGCACCTAATTTCTATGTTTCTATGTTTAACTCAGCAAATTTGCAATTAATTTTAAAAAGACTCCACTTCCTTCATGTAATGCATTTGAATGTTATTGGTCAATCTGCAGTCCCGCTGCTTATGGTGGGGAGTATGTAAGTATGCAATTAGCCTACCACATGCCTTGGCCAATATTAATGGCCACTGCAGCCTAATCTCAGCTGAAAGAGGCTGTGGCTGAGTAAACCGTTCATCATACAGTCCACGTGTGGTTCTTTGCAAGGACAATCACATTAGTACCATTCATCTCTACTTCAATACATTCTGCTTGTTAGCTGTGTTTATTTCAGCCAGCTGCCAGGGTTAACAAAGGCATTACAAACATTGTTTCAGCCCCATTTGGCAGAGAATGCCTGCAGCTCTGGCAGCACCTCCAGGCAAACCGGACAAGTCAGTGAAAAGTTGAAACAAATTCCACAGGGAGTGAGAGAACAAATAATAACCCCCTGGCCCCAAACAACTCTCATACTTGGACATCAATCACACCAACACAAGTTTCCTCAGACTTGGCTGTTTCATTTGCTGCGGAGTTGAGGACAGATCCTATGATGGGTGCATGGTCCTTGATGAAGCAGGTGCGGTGGTTTGGCCCTGAACAATAGCCCGAGGATTCACTGCGTACATCTCTTTATTATTCTCCCAATGAGGATTTATTATTCTTCCCAATGGCAGAGTTCAGTGTCTGGCATTCTCTACACACCACTCAGCTATTCTACTCAGCCTTCCAAATCCTCACAGGGGCCGCTGTTGCTTGCAACAATGCCCAATAAATATTTGACCTGTAACCTCATTAACTACTTCTCATGCAACTCCCTAGTTGTGGAAGCTATGCCATTAATATTTGTTTATCTAAACACAACCATCACAACACAATTAACAATAAATTGTAAAGCAGAACACAGATTGCTTTCACCCCCACGATGCTGAGTGTTTTGAGAACACAGCTATTGACTGTACATTTGCAAAACTTTCATTAGTGGGTGGGTAGTCAATACCAAACGATCAATGTGAATTAATTATCCAAACATGTTTTTGTCTCACCTGTGCAATAAATGGTCTTAGCAACAGTTGCCGTGACAATGCTGGTCATTCCTGTGCCCGCTCCCAACTCCAGAACGGTGTGGTCTCTGAATAGGTGACTATAATTTAAAATGTAGTCAGCAAGGAGAAAAGCACCCCGCCACACCTGCAGATGGGAAGATTACCGTCAAACAGATTTTAAAATATATATTTAATTTCAATTTTGTAAGCAATATATATATATATTTATATATATATAGGATACCTGCTTTCCGACATCCTCCAGCGCAGTACCCATTGTGTGTTCTGTAAAAAGGAAATATATACAACATATTGTATTTTATCAGACGTTTCATGTGCCTTTACAAAAATATGCATCACAACTTCCATTTATACTGAAGAAGGGTCTCGACCCCAAACATCACCCATTCCTTCTCTCCAGAGATGCTGGCTGACCCGCTGAGTTACTCTAGCTGTTGGTGTCTAACTTCCATTCATACAGCTCCTTTACAGCGCTTATCAATCTCAAGTTAACGTGTAGAGATATTAAAATGGGTAACTAAAAATATGGCCAATTTTATGTAGTGCCTTAAAAGAAGGAAAGGGAGGCAGAAAGGTATATGGAGGAAATTTCTGTGAGAACTTTGGCAACTGAAGGCACGGGAGCAAAGAGTAGAATAACTAAACGCAGCGATCACAGCAGTTCACAATTATAGAGAATGGTATCAAAGAGAATTATATCAATGGACGAAAAAAACGTTTAACAAATAAATTATGTGCGTGCAATACAGTCTTGTTTTAACATTCATTAAATAATCAATGCAATTAAATCTGCTAGGTAGATAAGGTGGTCAAAAATACTTTTGGCACATTGGCCTTCATCAGTCAGCGTATTGAGCACAGAAGTTGGAAGGTCATGTTGCAGTTGTATAAGATGCTGGTGAGGCCGCATTTAGAGTATTGTGTTCAGTTCAGGGCACCGTGTTATAGGAAAGGGAACAGAGAAGATTCATGAGGATATTGCCAGCACTAGAGGATCTGAGCAATATGAAGTGGTTAAGCAGGCTGGGACTCTATTCTTTGAAAGCACAGGAGGATGAGGAGTAATCTTTTCGAGGTGTATAAAACCATGAGATTAAAAAATTGGGTAGATGCACATAGTCTCTTGCCCAGAGTTGGGGAATTGAGGACCAGAGGACATTGGTTTAAGATGAAGGGGAAAAGATTGAATAGGAATCTGAGGTGTAACTTTTTCATATCAAGAGTGGTGGGTGTATGGAACAAGCTGCCAGAGGAGGTAGTTGAGGCAGGGACTATCCCAACATTTAAGAAACAGTTAGACAGGTATATGGAGAGGACAGGTTTGGAGGGATATGGACCAAACGTGGGCAGGTGGGACTAGTGTAGCTGGGACATATTGGCTGGTGTGGGCAAGTTGGGCCGAAGGGCCTGTTTCCACGCTGTATCACTCTACGGCTCCACTGGACACTGAAGCATAAATCTGAAGAATGCAGTTTTAAGGAACGACAATGAGGGGCTTTTTTGAATATACAAATAAACATCACAGACAGTAGCCCGGTAACCAATGGGGATTATAACTAGAACGGTGATCACACATGCCTTAGAGTAGACCATTGAAAGCATCCACCAATTAGCCAAGTCAAGACCCATTTTCTACAATTTAACATTGTATTCCAGTCTCAATAAACAGTTGTCAAATTAGGAATGGAAGGTTCCGTCCCACTACTATTAGAGGTTCATACCTGCAACCCTTACAACACGTGGAATTACAAAAAGTGACAGAAATAAGAGGCTTTGACTCGTAGATTCACATGGCTAGCCAAGATAATGTGCCCGGGTCAAGGGATAAATGAACCACAGGAGCAGACGTACAACATGTTAAATGTTAGATTTCTAATGGTTTTCTTGCCTACGTAAGGCTTTCTCTTACTGTGCCACCTCCGCATGCCCAATGGAGAAGGATGTAATTAATCTTACAGGTTTACACTAGTAATTCACAGTATTAAATGGATTTAATTTACAATAGAAAGTGTTGTCAGGAATTGCATTTGTATTCAAGGTTGGTACGGAGATAAATATTTACTTTTGGCCTTGAATTATTAAAAAGGAAACACAATCTGACCCGAATATCAATTCCAAAATGATAACATTATGCATTACGGCTAATCTAAAAGTCATGAATGCTGAAGAGACACAGAAAGCTGGAGTAACTCAACGGGACAGGCAGCGTCTCTGGAGAGAAGGAATGGGTGTCATTTGGGTCGAGACCCTTCTTCAGACCCAGTCATGAATGTTGTTTGGTCCAACACAAGGACAAAAAAAATTGAGAGCAGGGGCGGCATGGTGGCGCAGTGGTAGAGTCTTACAGCGCTTGTTCGATCCCGACTACGGGTGCTGTCTGTACGGAGTTTGTACATTCTCCCCGTGACCGCGTGGGTTTTCTCCGAGATCTTCGGTTTCCTCCCACACTCCAAAGATGTACAGGTTTGTAGGTTAATTATCTCTAAACTAAAACGAAAAACAGGGGTAGCTCATTAGACCCTTGAAAGCTCCTACATCATTCCGGGTGATGGCAGCTGATCTATGCTGGCTTCGACTCATTTTCTGTGCCATTTCTCCATTCCCTCCATATCAAATATTTATCCACCACCACTTTAAATACTTCTGGTGAATGCTGTAAGTTGCATTTTTACAGAATTCCAATGTTTTTACATCTCTCTATCCTATTATATGGTGCTTCATTGTGTAATTTTTGTGGAAGGTGCATAACATTAGGTTACAGTGTGAATTTACCTTTTCTAAAGTAAATACAATTTTAAAACATGAACTAACTGTGATTACATTTACCCTGTCTTTAAAAACAATCTATGTTGCTGGCCATTTATTGTCATTTCAATCAGAATACAGTGATTCACATTACATAATAATAATCATCTGAATCTTGATAATCTGTGACCTTTATTTTATTGTCCCAGAATTGTGGGCAAATAATCTAAATTAAATGTCAGATTATAAAAGCGATTTTGCAACTAAATTTAAATAACACAACCAAAGGGCAAAGAAACCAGGGAATTGTCTTTTCTCCATCAATGATCAAAGTCCAGTTATATAGCATGCTTTCCACAAACATTTAGTAGATGTTTGAAAACTAATTTTGCCGATATTCACAATTATCAACAGGGCCATCAATCTTGATAGGATATAACATGTGTAAAAATCCCAAAACATTCTTATTCCTTTGTGTAATATTCTGATGGCAGGCCAAGTGCCATTTATACTGACGTACCTCCCCCAACATCAGTCTGAAGAAGGGTCTCGATGCGAAACGTCGCCTATTCCTTCTCTCCATAGATGCTGCCTCACCCGTTGAGTTTCTCCAGCATTTTTGTCTACATACCTATTCTGATCTCACTGCAATCTTCCTCCTGCTCCTCGTTGAAAAAATCTTCCCCTTTACTGATTATGGTGGGATATACTTTCTCTCTCCATTCATCGTCTTCATCAGAGTGAAGATTGCCATCAGATCTTCTCGTGACGTCCAGGTCTCCATCAGCATCAAGCAAGGTGTCAGAGCGTGGTTCATCTTTGCCACTCACAGTGGCTCCACCGCCACCAATCTGGTGAATCAAATCATCATCTCTGGTTTCCTCATTGTTCAGATGCTCCACGTCACCCTTGCTGTGGGCAGTACTATTATGTAGTATTTTGAACTTCGACACAAAAACTGCAGAATTTAAAAAAGGAAGTTGGAGTACTTTTAGTAATGTCAATGTAATGCACAACATGTTACCAATTTAAAAGCATTAAAATATAAGTTTGTAATATCAATCATTTTGTAGCTACATAAATATTAATAGATTGCAAATATTATTTAAAATATACATTCTTTCGATTTATACACTGTTCTAACAACGTTGTCAAATGAGATGGTAATAAAACTGAGCATTTATGTCTGTTGAATGGGTCAGGCTGCATCTATCATGGTCACTTCTGACTACGGCTCAGGAGAAACACACACGGATTCCGTCAACGGAAGATAAGACGTAACATAATTCTCACACAGTTGCTTGCACTGTAGCTGCTGGCAGTGTAGTTGCTGTCAGTGTAGTTGCTGGTACTATAGCTGCTGCTGGCACTGACGATGGCTGCCACGGTGTACCTTGTATGTGAATACTTGTATGTGAATACTTGGCCAATAAACTTATTCATTCATTCATTCAATCATTCAGTACCTGGTTGTCCATCTCCATTCAGCCTCACCATCAAGTGGCTACAGTTTGGGGTGTAGATGTGGACATCAGAAAGCACTGTGTCACTGGTGAATGTGATTGAATCCATGCATTCCCCGTGTCTGCAGCAGCATGGCAGGGTGTCACCACACTGGAATACAGAAACATTACCGTAAGCTGGGCGTCACACAAAGAGAAAACTCAATGAAAAGAGAGCCCCAAAACATCCATTCGATTTTCAGTGTTTAATTTTCCCAGAGATTAACGTTGAATTGCATTTCCATTTTAAATCCAATAAGCATTCTAAATAAATTCAGCAAGTTATGCGCACAATTTAATAAAGCTTTGATCCATTCTTAATCACGTGCTCACCAATCAAACTGTTGACTTCATCAGAATAATGATGAAACATTGAAGGTTAATTTATTGGTAAATTAAACAAATGTATTTTGTTTGTCATTTTATTTCCTCCACTTAAATAAAGAAACGTGATCGTACTATTTAAGAAGAGGGAGATCACAGGGAATTATCAACATGTAGTCTACCATTAGTGGGAAAAAATATTACAGTAACAGAGCATCCTGAAGAGAACAGCACGGGTTTACGAAAAGAAACTTAGATTAGATTAAGCAAAACACAAAATGTAGCGGAAATTTAGCAGGATTTTTTCCTGGGATGAGGCATTTTAATTTTGAGAAAAGACCGGAGAGACTAGGTCTCGTTTTCCCTTCAACAGCAACGGTTAAGAAGGGACATGATGAAGTTACATAGAACTATGAGGGATATAGATAGCTGCAGCTGACATTGCCTAGTTGGAGTTAGCAGTGTCAGCTGTGAATTAATCCCTAACATGTGGCTGGTCACATTCACCTACAAGATTCCAGCTCAGGGTTTCATATCCCAAACTCCTGTCCAAAATCTCATCTATTGGGCAAATTCTCCTTTTAGTTTTGTTTAGAGGTACAGCGCGGAAATAGGCCCTATCGCCCCACCGGGTCCGTGCTGACCAGCGATCCCCACATATTAACACTATCCTACACACACTAGGAACATTTACCAAGCCAATTAACCTACACACCTGAAGATCTCGGAGAAAACCCATGCGGTCACGGGGAGAACATCAAACTCCGTACAGACAGTACCCGTCGGGATCAAACCCAGGTCTCCGGCGCTGCAACTCTACCACTGCGCCACCATGCCGCTTGAAAGAGATGAACTGTTCTCTATTCTGTGCAGGTACACAAAAAAGCTGGAGAAACTCAGCGGGTGCAGCAGCATCTATGGAGCGAAGGAAATAGGCAACGTTTTGGGCGGAAACTCTTCTTCAGACTGATCGGGGGTGGCGGGGACAAGAAAGGAAAAAGGAGGAGCCCGAAGGCTGGGGGATTGGAGGAGACAGCAGGGGGACTGAGGAAGGGGGAAAAGAGATAGCAAGGACTAACAAAATTGGGAGAATTCGATGTTCATGCCCCCAGGATGCAGACTCCCCAAGTGGAATATGAGGTGCTTTTCCTCCAATTTCCGGTGCTCCTCGCTGTGGCCATGGAGGAGACCCAGGACAGAGAGGTCGGAGACGGAGTGGGAGGGGGAGTTGAAGTGCTGAGCCACCGGGAGGTCAGCTTGGTTATTGCGGACCGAGCGGAGATGTTCGGCAAAACGATCGCCCAACCTCCGCTTGGTCTCACCGATATAGATCTCTATTCTGTGCAGGCTGTTACATAATCAGTTTCATTCATTTTAAATTTAAATAAATAAAGTATTGCATGCCTTACTTTCCAGCAGCAGGATATGTGTAAACATACAGAATCCTGATCTACGGTTGAGATTTCTCAACATTAACTCATATTTTCTAATTTGTTCGCACGATATGGTAATTCCTGGCATTCACTGGCTAACATTATTTTCCTTTCTAATGAGCAACTTTTACAGCCACTTTTAAGGGCATTGGTTGCTATGAAGTCACGTTACACCAAGCCAGATAAGGATAATAGATTTCCTTTTCTTTTGTGAAACAGATAATTTTACAGCGACAACCCTCAAGTTTAACTGGCACCATTACAGATAGTAGATTTTTGTTGTGATCCTATCAATTAATTTCAACTGTCTAAATTATTCACTTTGGCCACAGGCCCTTGCAAGCCTCGAGTCCAGCACAGGACAGGCATATTGTTCCCCAGCCCAATCTGAATCCCCACATCTCCAGTCTATCCCAATCTGTCTCCCGATTATCTGAATTTTAAGTAACCCTTGCATTCACTCTCTCTCTCTGTTCCTCCCCCACCCTGGTTCTCTTGCTAATTTCACCATTTGTCCTTCGATATCACCTTGTCCCCAGCCAACAATGGACTATTGTGGGCTCCACCTTTCCTGAGTCATCGGTGCAGGCTCTGCTTTGTACCCCACCTTCCCTTACCTCCAGTGTCCACTTCCCTGACTCTCAGTCTGAAGAAGGGTCTCTGCCCGAAATGTCACCTGTTCCTTTTCACTAGTGATGCTGTCTGACCCCCTGAGTTACTCCAGCACTTTGTGTCTATCTTGCTTATTCCCTTTATCCTGTATCTATACACTGTGGATGGATCGATTGTAATCATGTATAGTCTTTCTGCTGACTGGATAACACGCAACAAAAAAGCTTTTCACTGTACCTCAGTACACGTGACTATAAACTAAATTAAACAGCTGTTATCAGGCAACTGAATCATCCTACCACAACTAGAGAGCTACTAACTAGCTGATTTGTGACCCTCGGACTATCTTTAATC
>NC_073396.1:1307500-1335000 GCF_028641065.1 Leucoraja erinaceus
GTCCTCTTCATGTGTTATAATAATTCAGTGGTTTAAAGAAGGTTGAAACTGAGCATGTGTAGCTGACACTCACTGCAGTCTACTTTAGTCAGATTCTCTTCTCTGATGCCAAAGGACAGATAGATGGTGGTCGTAAAACAATAAACTAAGGTCGAAAGGGTCACAGGACATTTGCTTATCTGTGATGGTGTGGAATTGGGCTGTGCTTAATCTGCTTTGTCTTTCCCAGGTGAGCGATGTATATTTGTTATAAGACCATTTGGAAGAAGGAAAAGTTCTAAAGTGCCTTGTACAATAGACAAAACATCAAAGGAAAAGTCTGTATGTAAGGAGCAGATGAATAGACAATAGACAATAGGTGTAGGAGGAGGCCATTCGGCCCTTTGAGCCAGCACCGCCATACAATGTGATCATGGCTGATCATCCCCAATCAGTACCCCGTTCCTGCCTTCTCCCCATATCCCCTGACTCCGCTATCTTTAAGAGTCCTATCTAGCTCTCTCTTGAGTTGGTCTTCATTGGTTGAGCAATCTTTGTTGGTTGAGCAATCTCTACATTGCTCGTAGTGGCCACTGTATTTGGCGCTTTTAAATAAAGTCTTGATATTACCCGATCTATGTGTTGTGTTTTAAAGTTTTCTTTAATATTATCCACGGCTCAATGTCTTTTAAAAATTATAATTCTACCCACCTGAAATGAGCGAGGGAAACTAATCCCATTGTTCCTTAAAGCCTGCATTGGAACTGTCAATATAACTGGAGTTACTGAGAAAGGCTGCATCTGTAGGTGGCCATTCCTCAATGTATCCCTGCCCCCTTTTGCTGAAGGTACAACAAAGACTTAGAAGATGTGCCTTGGAAGGAACTGCAGATGCTAGTTTAAACCCAAGATAGACACAAAATGCTGGAGTAACTCAGCAGGACAGGCAGCATCCCTGGAGAGAAGGAATGGGTGACGTTTCGGGTCGAGCCATTCAGTCTGAAGAAGGGTCTCGACCCATTCCTTCTCTCCAGAGGTGCTGCCTGTCCCGCTGAGTTACTCCGCCTTTTTATGTCTATCTATAGACTTGGAAGAACTCTGTGCCTAATTCTAAAATATAGAGTCACTGCCATCATGACCTCCATTAGCAAACAATCAGTCTTAACAAAAAATACTGTTCCATTTTAATTAGAAGTGCAATAACCATATAACCATATAACAATTACAGCACGGAAACAGGCCATCTCGACCCTTCTAGTCCGTGCCGAACACATAATCTCCCCTAGTCTCATATACCTGCGTTCAGACCATAACCTTCCATTCCCTTCCCGTCCATATAACTATCCAATTTATTTTTAAATGATAAAAACGAACCTGCCTCCACCACCTTCACTGGAAGCTCATTCCACACAACCACCACTCTCTGAGTAAAGAAGTTCCCCCTCATGTTACCCCTAAACTTCAGTCCCTTAATTCTCAAGTCATGTCCCCTAGTTTGAATCTTCCCTACTCTCAGTGGGAAAAGCTTTTCCACGTCAACTCTGTCTATCCCTCTCGTCATTTTAAAAACCTCTATCAAGTCCCCCCTTAACCTTCTGCGCGCCAAAGAATAAAGACCTAACTTGTTCAACCTTTCTCTGTAACTTAGTTGCTGAAACCCAGGCAACATTCTAGTAAATCTCCTCTGTACTCTCTCTATTTTGTTGACATCCTTCCTATAATTAGGCGACCAATATTGTACACCATACTCCAGAATTGGCCTCACCAATGCCTTGTACAATTTTAACATTACATCCCAACTTCTATTCTTCAATGTCAGGGTTCATGTTCTTAAGTTAAGTTGTGAGGAAAGTCCTTTACATGGGTTGATCCAATGGCTCAGATTAAGGAAAAACATGGGCTAGGATCATTATTTATAATTATACTGATAAATTGATATGTGATTAAACAAGAATATACATAATTAAACTTAATGAGCTTTAGTGAGCATGGATTAAACCTCAATTGCAAGATCAATTGTTGAGAACAAATTAATTTTTCAACAGGAAAGGGAATATTGTGCTTACCTTTAAGTAAAGTGGGATCATCTGAAACTGTTAACCCTAAACTTCTCTCAGCTGCAGATGGTTTCATATGAATAATAATAATAATATGTTTATTGGCCAAGTATTCACATACAAGGAATTTGCCTTGGTGCTCCGCCCACAAGTGACAATGACATGCTTTGACAGTTAGGAATGACACATAGAACATTAAACATTAATAATAAAACATTATCGATTAAACATGTGAATTAAATAAAATACCAGAGTAAAAGGAGGCTACAGATTTTTGGTTATTGAGTAGAGCAACTACTCGTGGATAAAAGCTGTTTTTATGTCTGGCTGTGGCAGCTTTGACAGTCCGGAGTCGCCTTCCAGAGGGAAGTGATTCAAAGAGTTTGTGGCCAGGGTGAGAGGGGTCAGAGATGATCTTGCCCGCTCGCTTCCTGGCCCTTGCAGTGTACAGTTCATCAATGGAGGGAAGGTTGCAGCCAATAACCTTCTCTGCTGATCAGACGATTCACTGCAGCCTCCAGGTGTCGTGCTTGGAGGCTGAGCCAAACCAGACCATGATGGAGAAGGTGAGGACAGACTCTACGATGGCCGTCTAGACCATCATTGAACCAAAGTGTATCAAGAAGCACCCAACTATTCAATGGGAATAGTGACAGAAATCGCTAAAATGGTTAATGCTGGTCTGCTCAGAGTGTAAGAACATCAGAAATTGCGACAGAAACAGGCCCCATTTCAGCAGCGGGTGAATCTAGGACCAGACGCAGAATAACAATATATACATTTAGAATGGAGGAGGAGGAATTTGTTTAGCCAGAGGGTGGTGACTCACAACTTGATGTCAAATCTTATCTGCCTGCACGTGATCCATATCCCTCCATTCCCTGCATATCCAGCCTATCCAAAAGCCTCTTATACGCCACTATCATATCTGCCTCCACCACCACCCCTGGCAGCCCGTTCCAGGCACCCACCACCCTCTGTGTAAAATAAAACTTGTCCGCACATCTCCTTTAAACGTTGCCCACTTCATATTAAAGCTGTGCCTTCTAGTCTTTGATTTTTCCCTGGGAAAAAGGTTCTGAATGTCTACCCTATCTATGCGCCTCATATTTTTACATGTAATTTTGGTTCAATATCGTTTGCATTATGTTCTGTGTAAATGTCAATATTTTCGGCTCTCGGCAGCTCGGAGACGTTGCTGTTGTGTTGGCGTTGAGATAGCGCCCTGCTCGCTCTGCACCGAGTTTGTGTTTGTGTTGAGATAGCGCCCTGCTCGCTCTGCACCGAGTTTGTGTTTGTTCTGATGGCAATTGTCAGTAATCGGCACAATCTCTGAAACCGCTGCCTGTGGCTCCGGCCGCTGGTCAGAAGATTCATAAGTGATAGGAGCAGAATTAGGCCATTCAGCCCATCACGTCTACTCCACCATTCAATCATGGCTGATCTATCTCCCCCTCCTGACCCCATTCTCCTGCCTTCTCACCATAACATGGTAGTTCATCTGTGGAACTCATTGCCACAGAGGGCTGTGGAGGCCAAGTCAGACAATAGTTTTAAGGCAGAGATAGACAAGTTCTTGATTAGAATGAGTGGGTAGGGTTATGGGGAGAAGGTGGGAGGCAGATTAGGAGGCAGAGATCAGCCATGATTGAATGGCGGAGTAGACTCGATGGGCCGAATGGCCTAATTCTCCTCCTTGAACTTGTGAACCTCTGACACCCATACTAGTCAAGAATCCACCCATCTCTGCCTTAAACATAATAATAATAATAATAAATATTATTTATGGGCGCCTTTCAAGAGTCTCAAGGACACCTTAACATATCCACTGACTTGGCCTCCACAGCCGTCTGTGGCAATGAGTTCCCCAGATTCACCGCGGGAAGGTGCCAGAGGAGGATGTGTTCTCAGGCGGTTCGATAAAAAAATAAAACCTTTTACATTGAGACGCATCACCCGGTTAGTAAAATCCTGAAACAAACGGCGGAATAGAGAGGAACATTGATGCGATTCAAACTGCTCACGCTTTTAAAGATCAGTATAAATAATCAGCCAGAATAAATAATCCCACAAATAAAACTGTAATCTTATTTGTTTTATTATGATCCAAACTTAATTTGAGACACTTCCTTTGTGGTAACTTTCTCTGGAAAGGGTTTAAGAAGGAACTGCAGATGCTGGAGAATCGAAGGTACACAAAAAAGCTGGAGAAACTCAGCGGGTGCAGCAGCATCTATGGAGCGAAGGAAATAGGCAACGTTTTGGGCCGAAACCCTTCTTCAGTCTGAAGCCGCTGAGTTTCTCTGGAAAGGGATTTGGCACAAACAGCAGCGGCAGCAGCAGCCCGTGTAGGAAGGAAGTGCAGATGCTGCTTTACACAGAACATAGACACAATACGCTGGAGTAACTCAGCGCGTCAGGCAGGCGGCATCTCTGGAGAGAAGGAATGAGTGACGTTTCGGGTCGAGACCCTCCTTTGAAACATCGAGCTGTTTATTTTGCTCGTGAATACTTGCCTATATTTACGAGACCCCCCCCCCCCACAGACCTCTGACGGCGTCTCCTTGCCCCAATGAAGAATGCTATTGACCAGAGGAGTTCGGAAGCAGGTGGTGAGTGTCTGCAATGAACGGGAATATTTCTTAAACACTAAATCTGCCACTAACCACGCCACCTACATTGACTCGTCTGAAGAAGGGTCTCGACCTGAAACATCACCCATCGCTTCTCTCCACAGGTGCTGCCTGTCCCGCGGAGTTACTCCAGCATTTTGTGTCTACCTTCGGTTTAAACCAGCATATGCAGTTAACCATATAACCATATAACAATTACAGCACGGAAACAGGCCATCTCGGCCCTACAAGTCCGTGCCGAACAATTATTTTCCCTTAGTCCCACCTGCCTGCACTCATACCATAACCCTCCATTCCCTTCTCATCCATATGCCTATCCAATCTATTTTTAAATGATACCAACGAACCTGCCTCCACCACTTCCACTGGAAGCTCATTCCACACCGCTACCACTCTCTGAGTAAAGAAGTTCCCCCTCATGTTACCCCTAAACTTCTGTCCCTTAATTCTTAAGTCATGTCCTCTTGTTTGAATCTTCCCTATTCTCAAAGGGAAAAGCTTGTCCACATCAACTCTGTCTATCACTCTCATCATTTTAAAGACCTCTATCCTTCCTCCACATTGCCCACAAGTCTGGAATTACAAATACATGGCTATTAATAAAACATGAAGGAGGAAAGCAAGTCCCCGAAAGAAGCCACTACACTCTGCTTGGTTCCCTGTAACTTTTAACTGTGAGTTATTAAAGTAGACAAAAGTGCTGAAGAAACTCAGCGGGTGAGGCAGCATCTATGGAGCGAAGGAAATAGGCGACGTTTCGATCCGAAACCATTTCTTATTATGGTTCTTGGTTTCCTGGTTTTCCAAAAATATTCCGAATGGGATTTAAACTGGAGGTGGCGGACACTAAGCAATATAGTGGGCTTAAAATAGACACAAACAGCTGGAGTAACTCAGGCAGGCAGGCAGGCAGCATCTCTGGAGAGAAGCAATGGGTGATGTTTCGGGGCGAGAGACTTCTTCAGAGTTCCCACCTTGTGGAGGGTTTAACGGAGCGATGCAGCGCGCCGCTGGAGCGCTGTGATCCCGTGGGATGGGCAGACTATCTAATTACTCTCTCTCACTCTCTCACACACATCGCCAGACATGATGCCGCTGACATCTCCCAGCCCCGACCAGCAGCGGAGGTGGGGGAGAGCGCTGGCAAGTTGCAGCATTCGCGCCCAGCTAGCCGCCAGTAACACATGGTGATGGCATCTTGTGGACCCAGTCAACTGTAGACCCCGGAGATTGTAGACCACTGTAGACCCTACCAGATCCTGGTGGCGCGGGCAAGGTGGCGCAGCGGTAGATTTGCACGCCGGAGACCCGGGTTCAAACCCCACTACAGGTGCTGTCTATACGGAGTTCTCCCAGTCGATGCGTGGCTTTTCTCCGAGACTCCAACACCCCAAAGACGTGCAGGTTTGTAGGTTAATTGGCTTGGTGTAAATGTGGAAATTGTCCCTAGTGTGTGTGTGTGTAGGATAGAAAGTATTAAATCGGCTTGGACCCGGTGGGCCGAACGGCCAGTTTCCGTGCTGTATTTCTAAACTAAAAAAACAATCCTAGTAGATCCTTATAGACCGTTCTAGATCCTTAAAAGGTCCTTAAAAATCCTCTGTAGATCCTCAAGGCCTTTAAATAGATCCTCATATACCCCAGTAGATCCTGATACACCCCAGTAGATCCTGATATACCCCAGTAGATCCTGATATTCCCCAGTAGATCCTCATATACCCCAGTAGATCCTGATATTCCCCAGTAGATCCTGATATACCCCAGTAGATCCCGATATACCCCAGTAGATCCCGATATACCCCAGTAGATCCTGATATAGCCCAGTAGATCCTGATATACCCCAGTAGATCCTGATATACCCCAGTAGATCCTGATATACCCTGATCCTGATACACCCCAGTAGATCCTGATACACCCCAGTAGATCCTGATATACCCCAGTAGATCCTGATATAGCCCAGTAGATCCTGATATAGCCCAGTAGATCCTGATATACCCCAGTAGATCCTGATATAGCCCAGTAGATCCTGATACACCCCAGTAGATCCTGATATAGCCCAGTAGATCCTGATATACCCCAGTAGATCCTGATATACCCCAGTAGATCCTGATATAGCCCAGTAGATCCTGATATACCCCAGTAGATCCTGATATAGCCCAGTAGATCCTGATACACCCCAGTAGATCCTGATATACCCCAGTTGATCCTGATATACCCCAGTAGATCCCGATATACCTGATATACACCAGTAGATCCTTGTAGATCCCAGTAGGTCCTTATATACCCGAGTATATCCTTGTAGACGTGCCCGGCAGCCGGCGGCCGCTAAAGATGAAGCTGACCTTCAGTTTCCTGACTGTGTCCGTGGCTTTGACCGGCGCCACCAGCTTTATCTTCCTGGTCGTGGCGGTCGGCACCAACTTCTGGTACATCATCGACGCCTCCAAACTGGAAACCGCGTCCAACTCCAGCCGGCGCCTCAGCTCCCACTCCGGACTGTGGAGAACGTGCAAAGGTAAGCCTGAAATACTGTCAACATTTGATCAAAGTGATGTGCTCCCGCTCGGCATGAAGTGTTATTGAGTGTTAGTGTTAGAGATCTTGTAGTCGATGCAGCGCGGTGAAAAATGTAACCAAATATCATGGCCAGCATGAACAAGGTGGGCCGAAGGGCCTGTTTCCGCGCTGTACAGCTACAGCTAAGGTTATCGAACTATCCCTAATGTAACAGCTTATTTCTATAAGAATAATGAGATCAATATCCACACGTTACACCTGCCTCTGTGTCTTTGTTTACAGTCGAGAGTAAATGTTTTCCTTTAATGAATCCATTCCGGGGAGGAAATGCAAACTTCACTGCCTCGCAGAGACAACTTTTAAGTAAGTGTTTTATTTTTAATCTTTCCCCATGAAAATGCATAACGGTGACTATTTTAAACCGCTTGCCGCGAAACGCAGGGACCGCTCACAGTTTTCAAGGACAAATGATCGTCTGAGGTTTAGTGTGGTCGCCTCTGGCCGGACAGGCTGAAGAGGGAACGCCACCACACATGGCTCCATTCACTTCCACCCAGTTGTGGCAATTCATATCATGATAAGATTACTACCGGTTTTCATGAGAATGATGGTAGACAAAAATGCTGGAGAAACTCAGCGGGCGCGGCAGCATCTGTGGAGCGAAGGAAATAGGCAACGTTTCGCCCGCTGAGTTTCTCCAGCATTTTTGTCTCCCTTCGATTTTCCAGCATCCACGGTTCCTTCTTGAACATTTCATGAGAATGATGTATGACACCGGTTTACATGCACATTCTGTGGGATTCTCTGCCACAGAAGGCGGTCGAGGCCAAGTCACTGGATGTTTTCACAAGGGAACTAGATTTAGCTCTTAGTGTGTATGTGTCTATGTGAGTGTGTGTGTGTCTATGTGTGTGTGTGTGTGTCCATGTGTGTGTTTGTGTGTGTGTATGTGTCTGTGTGTGTGTGTGTGTGTGTGTGTGTGTGTGTGTGTGTGTGTGTGTGTCTATGTGTCCATGTGTGTGTGTGTGTTTATGTGTGTGTGTGTGTGTGTGTGTGTGTGTGTGTGTGTGTGTGTGTGTGTGTGTGTCTATGTGTGTGTGTGTGTGTGTGTGTGTGTGTGTGTGTCTATGTGTGTGTGTGTGTGTATGTGTGTGTGTATGTTTATGTAGCTGTTTGGCTGGAGTGCATAATAGAATTGAAGACATTTGATGACCTGGTTACCTGCGGAGGACAAGACACCAGCCTGCAGAGTGTGGAGTTCAGAGCACATAGAAACATAGAAAACATAGATGGAGTAGGCCATTCGGCCCTTCGTGCCAGCACCGCCATTCAATGTGATCATGGCTGATCATCTAAAATCAGTACCCCGTTCCTGCTTTCTCCCCATATCCTTCGATTCCGTTAGCCCTAAGAGCTAAATCTAACTCTCACTTGAAAACATCCAGTGAATTGGCCTCCACTGCCTTCTGTGGCAGAGAATTCCACAGATTCACAACTCTCTCGGTGAAAAGGTTTTTCCTTATCTCAGTCCTAAATGGCCGACCCCTTATTCTTAAACTGTGTGCGACCCCTGGTTCTGGACTCCCCCAACATCGGAAACGATTGCCAAGCCTGTGCTTGGTCTCGCCGATGTAGAGAAGTTGACACCTGGAACAGCGGGTACAGTAGATGAGGTTGGAGGAGGTGCAGGTGAACCTCTGCCTCACCTGGAAAGACAGTTTAGGTCCTTGGATGGAGTCGGGAGGGGAGGTAAAGGGTCAGGTGTTGCAACTCCTGCGGTTGCTGGGGAAAGTACCCGGGGAGGGGGTGGTTTGGGTGGGAAGGGGCAAGTTGACCAGGGAGTTATGGAGGGAGCGGTCTCTGCGGAAAGTATAAAGGGGTGGAGATGGGAAGATGTGGTCAGTAGTGGGATCCCGTTGGAGGTGGCGGAAATGTTGGAGGATTTTGTCCACTGTCTGAAAAGGGGTCTATTTGTGTCAATGGCGGCGAGATATATAGATACCCGACAGTAACCAGGGTTACCTGGATTTGTTCATTCATTTCCATCTGAGTTGTGATTGATGAAAGCACGATGAATGTGTTGGAAGTTGCTGTGAGCTGGGGCAGGCATGAGCAGCAAGGTGCTCGGTCAATTAATCCCTGCCAGACGGCATGTTACTCGCATGTTGTTGTGCTTCAACTGGAAGACAAAAACATGACAAGCGCAGAGCAGAACATGTCAGAAAATAGGAAGATCTATTGTCGGACTTGAGTCGACACTCCAGTGAATAATGGTGCGTTTGATGTGGTGATGAGCAGCTTGGTGCAGGGCTAACGGAAGAGGGATAACTGGCGAGTTACAGCCAGAGGTTGCAGAGGCTGGGACTCCTTCCCCTGGAGTGGAGGAGGCTGAGGGGGGTGACGCTTTGAGGTGGACAAGATCATGAGGGGCACGGATAAAGTCAACACTCACAGTCTTTTTCCCAGGGTAGAGGATTGTAAAACTAGAGGGCACAGGCTTACGGTGAGAGGGGAGAGGTTTAGGAGGGACCTCAGGGACAACATTTCATATTTAGAATGAACTGCCAGAGGACACATGGAAACTGATACGACCATTTTTAATGGCACTTGGATAGGTGACGTTTCACAGAGTGCTGGAGTAACTCAGCGGGTGCAGCAGCATCTATGGAGCTAAGGAAATAGGCAACGTTTCGGGCCGAAACACTTCCGGGTTTCGGCCCGAAACGTTGCCTATTTCCAGAAGGGTTTCGGCCTGAAATGTTGCCTATTTCCTTCGCTCCATAGATGCTGCTGCACCATAACTCAGCGGGTCAGGCCGCATCTGTGGAGAACATAGATAGGTGACGTTTCACAGAGTGCTGGAGTAACTCAGCGGGTCAGGCAGCATCTGTGGAGAACATGGATAGGTGACGTTTCACAGAGTGCTGGAGTAACTCAGCGGGTCAGGCAGCATCTGTGGAGAACATGGATAGGTGACGTTTCACAGAGTGCTGGAGTATCTCAGCGGGTCAGGCAGCATCTGTGGAGAACATAGATAGGTGACGTTTCACAGAGTGCTGGAGTAACTCAGCGGGTCAGGCAGCATCTTGACGTTTTGGGTCAGGACCTTTTTTAGACTGGTGATAAGAGGCAAGAAGCTGTTCTTAAATCTGGACTTACAATAAGTCTTTGTTTCCTTGAACAGAAGAGGAATCTTTGTTCAACAAACTGCACCAAGATATATAATGCATGATAAATATTCATCTGGAGTCTGATGGACAGCAGCAAAGTGCAGGACATTAGCACCACTTTTTGGAATAACTTCAGAGACGTTGATGAATTGGGAAGGAGAGAGAGATGAACTAGCGTATCCTTGACAACAGTGCATTCTGAACCGTAAGAATTGTGAAATGTCATATTCTGGATTGCTGGGTTCAGTAATTGTACAGACCCTGCTTTAACATTCTGCAGGCATTGGCAGATACTGATGAAACCTGCCATCTACAATACAGATCACTTTATATAGAATGAAGAGCAGTCTTCTGCACATTCTCTACATCAAGATAGATGTTCATTGAATTCCAAAAGTGTGAAGATAAATTAAAATTTAGCATAATTTTTGCTCACAGGTGGTCGTTGAGCCATAGAGGCCCTTCGGCCCAACTCGTCCATGCTGGCCCCAACTAAGCTCCTCCCATTTGCATGCACTTGATCCATATCCTTCTAAACCTTCCCTATCCATGTCTACATGACTTCTAAATGTTGCTTTGTTCCTGTCTCCACTTCTTTCTCTGGCAGCTCATTCCTTACATCGACCTGCCTCTGTGTGAAAAAGTTGCTCCTCAGATTCCTATTAAATCTTTCTCCTCTCACCTTAAACTCATGCTCCCCAGTTTTTTATTCCCTGACCCTTAGAAAATAACCCATTCACCCTATCTAGAGTCATAGAGTCATAGTGAAACAGTGTGGAAAGAAGGCCCTTCACCCCAACTTGCCCACACCAGCCAACAATGTCCCAGCTGCACTAGTCTCACCTGCCTGCACTTGGTCCATATCCCTCCAAACTGTCCTATCCATGTACCTGTCCAACTGTTTCTTAAACGATGGGATAGTCCCAGCCTCAACTACCTCTTCTGGCAGCTTGTTCCATACACCCACCACCCTCAGCGTGTGAAAGTTACCCCTCGGATTCCTATTAAATCTTTCCCCCATCAGTCCTCTGGTCCTCGATTCCCCTACTGTGGGTAATATCACGGGGTGACACCTGTTCTGGTCGCCGCTGGATTTTCAACATGTTGAACATTTTTGGCGACCTGCTGCGTCTATGACGGGTGCCGGCAAGTTGCCGAAAAAAATCACGTAAGTGGGACAGGTGCTACAGAGTTCTGGTAACGCAGCGGGTCAGGGATCTGTGGAGAACATGGATAGGTGAACATTTAGAGGCTGGAGTAACTCAGCGGGTCAGGCAGCATCTGTGGAGAACGTCTAGGTGACGTTTCACAGAGTGCTGGAGTAACTCAGCGGGTCAGGCAGCATTGCCGAACATGGATAGGTGACGTTTCACGAGTGCTGGAGTAAGTGGGTCAGGCAGCATCTGGAGAACATGGATAGGTGACGTTTCACAGAGTGCTGGAGTAACTCAGCGGGTCAGGCAGCATCTGTGGAGAACATGGATAGGTGACGTTTCATAGAGTGCTGGAGTAACTCAGCGGGTCAGGCAGCATCTGTGGAGAACATGGATAGATGACGTTTCACAGAGTGCTGGAGTAACTCAGCGGGTCAGGCAGCATCTGTGGAGAACATGGATAGGTGACGTTTCACAGAGTGCTGGAGTAACTCAGCGGGTCAGGCAGCATCTGTGGAGCTAAGGAAATAGGCAACGTTTCGGGCCGAAACCCGGAAGGGTTTCGGCCTGAAACGTTGCCTATTTCCATAAGGATTTCGGCCCCGAAACGTTGCCTATTTCCTTTGCTCCATAGATGCTGCTGCACCATAACTCAGCGGGTCAGGCAGCATCTGTGGAGAACATGGATAGGTGACGTTTCACACAGTGCTGGAGTAACTCAGCGGGTCAGGCAGCATCTATGGAGAACACGGATAGGTGACGTTTTGGGTCGAGATCCATCTTCAGAAAAATTGTGGTAGTGAGGAGCAACCTGGAAGAGAGGTGGGGCGGGACAAAGCCTAGTGAGTGATAGGTGGATGTGGATGAGAAGGTCCTGACCTGAAACATTGCTACAATCAGTCTTTAGAAGAATCCCAACCCAAAATATCACCTCAAAACCTCCTTTGCCCACATCCACCAATCAATTACCTGGCGTTGGTCCACACTGACCTCTTCCAGCTTTCTTTCCCCACCACAATCCGTGTGAAAAAGGGCCCTGACCCGAAGCGTCACCTATCCATGTTCTCCACAGATGCTGCCTGACCCGCTGAGTTACTCCAGCACTCTGTGAAACGTCACCTATCCATGTTCTCCACAGATGCTGCCTGACCCACTGAGTTACTCCAGCACTCTGTGAAACGTCACCTATCCATGTTCTCCACAGATGCTGCCTGACCCGCTGAGTTACTCCAGCACTCTGTGAAACGTCACCTATCCATGTTCTCCACAGATGCTGCCTGACCCGCTGAGTTATGGTGCAGCAGCATCTATGGAGCAAAGGAAATAGGCAACGTTTCGGGGCCGAAATCCTTATGGAAATAGGCAACGTTTCAGGCCGAAACCCTTCCGGGTTTCGGCCCGAAACGTTGCCTATTTCCTTAGCTCCAACGTTGCCTATTTCCTTAGCTCCACAGATGCTGCCTGACCCGCTGAGTTACTCCAGCACTTATTTTTGTAAATCAGCATCTGCGATTCCTCGTGTCTTCATGAATCTTGGAAACCCTGCTCTCTTCCTGCCAATTTCTGACATGGTTAATAGTAGCTATTTTGTCTTCATGTCCTCCTCCACAATATTAATACGTGTGTATGGTTCATGGACAGTTGATTGGTGGTATGTGAGTGAGTGCAGGAGGACAAGTCTGAGGCAAGAGGGTTAAAGATGCTTTTTCTCCGTCAGAAGATGACAGTAACTTTTCATCGTTTTGACATGACAATGAGATGGTGGAACGGCTGAGCTGAAATATTACAGAGCTGGCACTCCATTAGTGCTTCTGACAATAAAGGCCTTCAACATATCAAGTCAACAGCCCAAGGGCAGGGGGAACAGCCTGCCACTGAGGTTCGCAGTGGAAGCAAGGCAGTCCATTAGTGACATTTCATCACAAGTCACAGTGATGACAACTTCAGGGATGTCCAGCTTGTTGTCAAAATAAAAAATGTACAAATATTCTTCGCTCCTACTGGAGGTGACCAAATACAAGATCAGTCCCAGATGGAATGATGGAGTAATTCCCGGGATGGCGGGACTGTCATATGCTGAGAGAATGGAGCGGCTGGGCTTGTACACTCTGGACTTTAGAAGATTGAAAGGTTTTTCTTATTGAAACATATGAGATTATTAAGGGTTTGGACACGCTAGAGGCAGGAAACATGTTCCCGATGTTGAGGGAGTCCAGAACCTGGGGCCATAGTTTAAGAATAAGGGGTAAGCCATTTAGAACAGAGATGAGGAGAAACGTTTTCACCCAGAGAGTTGTGAGTCTGTGGAATTCTCTGCCTCAGAAGGCAGTGGAGGCCAATTCTCTGGATGCTTTCAAGAGAGAGTGAGATAGAGCTCTTATAAATAGCGGAGGCAGGGGATGTGGGGAAAAGGCAGGAACGGGGTACTGATTGTGGATGATCAGCCATGATCACAGTGAATGGCGGTGCTGGTTCGAAGGGCCGAATGGCCTCCTCCTGCACCTATTGTCTATTGAATGTGGAGAGGATGTTTCCACAAGTGGGGGAGTCTGGGACCGGAGGGCAGAGCCTCAGAATAAAGTGACGCACCTTTGGAAAGGAGACGAGGAGGAACTTCTTTAGCCAGAGGGGGGTGAATCTGGGGAATTCATTGCCACAGACGGCTGTGGAGGCCAAGTCAGTGGATATTTTTAAATTATCATTGGAGATTGACAGGTTAAAGCAGTGAGATAAGCAGATCTGTAGCAGGCCAATATTTGACAGTATTGGTGGCCTCGGAGGCAGATTATTGCATATTGATTAGATGATTCTGGTTTGTTGATTGAGTGGGGAATGGGTGGCTGATGATATTGGGTGTGAGTACAACCTGACTGAATGTGTTCCTGTAATTGAGAGAAATGTTGTTTTGGATTTTATAATTGTGGTGAACAAACCTATGGCCTTGATGGCCACAAGAGAAGGTTCACCAGACTGATTCCTGGGATGTCAGGACTTTCATATGAAGATAGACTGGATAGACTCGGCTTGTACTCGCTGGAATTTAGAAGATTGAGGGGGGATCTTATAGAAACTTACAACATTCTTAAGGGGTTGGACAGGCTAGATGCAGGAAGATTGTTCCCGATGTTGGGGAAGTCCAGAACCAGGGATCACAGTTTAAGGATAAGGGGGGAATCTTTTAGGACCGAGATGAGAAAAAACAGTTTTTCCCACAGAGGGAGTGGAGAGAATCTCTGGAAGCCATGAGCATTGAGTATAGAAGCTGGGATGTAATGTTAAAATTGTACAAGAAGGTAAATTGAGGTGTAAATTTTGGTCAAATTTAGGGATGTATAGAGAGAGTACAGAGGAGATTTTAGTTGCCTGGTTTCCAACTAAGTTGTAGGCTAAAGTTAGGTCTTTATTCTCTGGAGCGCAGAAGGTTAAGGGGGGACCTGATAGAGGCAGGTAAAGGAGACTGACAGAGTTGATGATGATCAGCTTTTGATCATATTGAATGGGAAGATTGCATGACTTCGAATTAAGGGACAGAAGTTTAGGGGTAATATGAGGGGAACTCCTTACACCAGAATTGGCGGTGTGGAATGTTCCCAGTGGAAGTGGTGGAGGCAGGTTCATTGGTCACGGCTAAATTGGATAGGCATATGGTGAGAAGGGACTGGTACGAGTGCAAATCTAACCACTGATTTGTTCTGAGCTTGTAGGGCCAGATCTGTTTCCGTTGTGGTTATATGGATGGTTATATGATCATATTGAAGGCATTTGCGAGGCTATGGCCTACTCCTGCAAACTATGTCTAACACAGGCTCAATGCGCCGTCATCACCAGCTCACTGATGGCACCAGCCCGGCTTTTTGTGGAAGATGACGGAGGCACAAGGCCGTGTCCCACGTGTCTAACCAGAAAAAGATCAAAACCCGCAAAAAGGATGGAGATCAAAACCCGGCAGATGAGGCAGATCTTTGAACAATCTTTAGTCAGGGGGTGGAATTCTTTACCACAGACGGCTGTGGAGGCCAAGTCAGTGGATATTTTTAAGGCAGAGAGAGAGATTCCTGATTAGTACAGGTGTCAGGGGTTCTGGGGAGAAGGCAGGGTATGCTCTGGTATTTTATTTAATTCACATGTTTAATCAATAATGTTTTATTATTAATGTTTAATGTTTTATGTGTCATTCCTAACTGTCACTGTGTGTCATGTTGTTACTTGCGGGCGGAGCAACAAGGCAAATTCCTTGTATGTGAATACTTGGCCAATAAACTTATTCGTTCATTCATTCATTACTGAGAGGGAATGACTTCCACTGAGATTATTCTGGAAGTGTTTGGACGGCAGGAATGGCTTCATTGAGTAACCCAGTGACCCTTTATTTACAGACATGCACGGGACCTTTGTTGTTCTGCTTCCCCTCAGCCTCATCCTGATGGTCTTTGGAGGAATGGTGGGCTTCATTGGTATTTTAGCGCAAGCCTACGCCCTGCTGTTGCTGACGGCAACTCTTTTTCTTTTCGGAGGTAAGGCAGCCTGGATTTACCATCTCCGTTCCTTCATTTTGTTTGTTTTGTTTTCCGCAATCTTCTGCCGGCTTCCCGACGCTGAAGTTTTCCATCGCCCCCACCCCAATGAATAGAGTCATCCAGAGAGTCATGGTCATACAGCCTGGAAACAGGCCCTTCGGCCCAACTCCCCCATACTATCAAAGATGCCCCCTCCACGCTAGTCCCATTTGCCTGCATTTGGCCCAGATCCTCAGCAGGTACTGTACCTATCCAACTGTCTTTGAATAACTAACGCCCGCTGCCTGAATGTTGGTTATATCTGGAGAATGTACACTGTTACATTCTGGTGTCATGTAAACAACATTACACACTTGCTTTTCTTCTCTCTGCATGCCCAATAATCTTCCTGAACTATTGGGTCTCTATTCCCTGGAGCGCAGGAGGATGAGGGGGAATCTTATAGAGGTGTATAAAATCATGAGAGGAATAGATCGGGTAGATGCACAGAGTCTCTTGCCCAGAGTAGGGGAATCGAGGACCAGAGGACACGGGTTCAAGGTGAAGGGGAAAATATTTAATAGGAATCTGAGGGGTAACTTTTTCACACAGAGGGTGGTGGGGTGTATGGAACGAGCTGCCAGAGGAGGTAGTTGAGGCTGGGACTATCCCAACGTTTAAGAAACAGGTACATGGATAGGACAGGTTTTGAGGGATATGGACCAAACTCAGTCAGGTGGGACTAGTGTAGCTGGGACATTGTTGGCCGGTGTGGGCAATTTGGGCCGAAGGGCCTGTTTCCACACTGTATCACTCTATGACTCTATGACAATAACTGTTCCCTGTCTTGCCCACCCTCACTTCAGGTAAATGTGAGGAAATGTAGGCTTCCTTTGCGATTATTAGACAGACCATCTATTCAGGGGCTCCCCAGTCCAGCTCCCACTGGTCCAGCTTCATGTTACATAGCTCTGCATTCCATCTCTCTCAAACCACTTCCTGCGGGCTCTCATATGTCTCAACCCTTCCACTATCAATTGTCGTATTATCTCATTCTCCACAACAGTTCCTTTCACAGTTATACAGTACTTGGTAATCATAGCAATACTAAACCAGCCTGTGCAACTAAAGACACTGTCCATAGAATGTCAAAGTTGCTGATGTTGATGGTTGTTGGGAAGAAGCTGTTCTTGAACCTGTATCCACTTCCTAATCAGACACAAAAAGCTGGAGTCACTCAGCGGGACAGGCAGAGTCACTCAGCGGGACAGGCAGCATCTCTGGAGAGAAGGAATGGGTGATGTTTCAGCTCGAGACATGTCCACAGCATGTGTGGATAGCTCCGTGACCATGTTTTAACCCAGGTCAAGCTCTATTCACTTCCAAATCACCAGATAATGATTTCATGGAGTTGAAGAGTTAGATACACACCAAGTGGGCAGGAGACCCACTGACATTGATTGGGGAAGACGTGCAAAGACAGACTTGGCAACAGCAGGAGCTGTTGTTTTGATAAACGATGTGATTTAGTGTTCAGAACGTCCGTGTTACTGCATTTCGCCAAAAATGTATTTGTTCATGGCTATGAATAGAAATTTGTCAACATGAAGTCGGAAGGGAATGAAAGTCAATTACTGACCTGCGAGTATCTCTACTTCACAGTTGACATTCCCATGGTACCAGCGTTGTCGACATTACAATCTGTTGTTACTAGATTGCTAATGTGGTTTTGTTTCTTTTATTCATGTCTGTGATTGTAAGTCAACATTTATTACCACTCCTTCAATGTTCTTGAGGAGGCAGGTGAGACCCCCCTCATGGACCACCGCTACCTTGTGTTGGAGCTGTTCAACAAGGAAGTCCAGGTACTGTTGTAACAGTTAAGATAGATATAGACCACAGAGTGCTGGAGTAACTCAGCGGGTCAGGCAGCAATTCTGAAGAACATGGATGGGTGACTCTCAAAAGAGAGTTATATAGAGCTCTTAGGGCGAGGGGATGTGGGGAGAAGGCAGGAACGGGGTTCTGATTGTGGATGATCAGCCGTGATCACATTGAGTGGCGGTGCTGGCTCCAAGGGCCGAATGGCCTACTCCTGCACCTGTTGTCTATGTATCTATGTATGTACCTATGTTGGGTCAAGACCAGTCTTCAATCAGGGGAACTTCATTTTAATAGGAACCCGATAGGCAACTCTTTCACACAGAGGGTGGTGAGTACATGGATATTGCTGCCAGAGGATAGATACAATAGCAACACTTAAAAAACATTTCCACAGGTACACGGATAGGAAAGGTTTAGAGGGATATGGGCCATATGTGGCAGGTAGGACTAGTGTAGATGGGGCATGGTGGTCGGCAGGGAAAAGTTGGGCCAAAGAGCCTGATTCAGTGCTGTACGACTCCAGAGATACTGCCTGGTCTGCTGAGTTACTCCAGCACGTTGTTCTATGCAAGATTACAGAAACACTGTTTGTTTGGAATTGCCTGCAACACTCTATCAGCCCTGCACCTTATGAATCAAGTTCCTGTCCCCGAATTCTGTATTCCCTGGAAGTGTTCTACAGTCGGCTCATGTATAAATGTTACCATATGCCACATCATCTGAAAAATATGGATTCATTTATTTTCCATGGAATAGAAGTTTAATTCCTGCACACTTGTCTGTGGCTTGTAGATTATTGAGATTCTAATGTGCACCAAGGTGTGTGCTCTGATTCAAGTATACACACCTTTCCTCTTCACCTCCTGCCAGTACCTTAGTAGCAGACAGTTGTGTGGCACGGTGGCGCAGTGGTAGAGTTGCCGCCTCACAGAGTCAGAGACCCGGGTTCGATGGCTGTTTGTACGGGCGCTGTCTGTACGGAGTTTGTACGTCTCTCTATGACCCCCAGGAGGCTTTCTCCAGGTGCTCCGGTTTCCTCCCACATTCCAAAGTCATAGAGGTTTCAAGTCAAGTCAAGTCAAGTCAAGTCAAGTTTATTTGTCACATACACATACGAGATGTGCAGTGAAATGAAAGTGGCAATGCTCGCGGACTTTTGTGCAAAAGACAAACAACAAAACAACCAAACAAACTATAAACACAATCATAACACACATATTCTTTTACATAATAAATAATGGAAGGAAAAACGTTCAGTAGAGTTAGTCCCTGGTGAGATAGGCGTTTACAGTCCGAATTGCCTCTGGGAAGAAACTCCTTCTCAACCTCTCCGTTCTCACCGCATGGCAACGGAGGCGTTTGCCTGACCGTAGCGGCTGGAACAGTCCGTTGCAGGGGTGGAAGGGGTCTCCCATGATTTTATTTGCTCTGGAGTTGCACCTCCTGTTGTATAGTTCCTGCAGGGGGGCGAGTGAAGTTCCCATAGTGCGTTCGGCCGAACGCACTGCTCTCTGCAGAGCCTTCTTGTCCTTGGCAGAGCAATTCCCAAACCAGATGGTTTGCAGGTTAATTAAGTTTGGTGACATCTGTAAATTGTTCCTGGTGTGTAGAATAATGTTAATGTGCGGGGAAGATCACTGGTTGTACAGATTGGCTGAGTCTGTTTCCGCGCTGTATCTCTAAACCAAACTAAACTAGTTGGGGGGTTGGGGGGATAATATTGAGGAGGGGGAGAGAACGTTATTGGGAGGCTGGGTTTGAGTGGTAGACAGTTTGAGATATGTTGGAAGGATGTTGTTGGGGTAATGATTAGCAGGGTGGCTCAGCGCTAGTCCACATGGAGTGCAAGTCCCCGGGTTCTGCCACAACCCTCAGTTGCCACAGGTTTCTGCAAATGTTTGTATCTTCCTTTATTTCTTACTTCACTCTGATTTAGATTCAATTCTGTCATCTCCGTCGTCTTGATGAATAAATTGGGGCGGCACGGTGGCGCAGCGGTAGAGTTGCTGCCTCACAGCGCCAGAGACCCAGGTTCAATCCTGACCACGGGTGCTGTCTGTATGGAGTTTGTACGTTCTCCCCGTGACCTGCGGATTTCCTCCGTATGCTGCGGTTTCCTCCCACACAACAAAGTGGTGCAGGTTTGTAGGTTATTCGGCTTGTTATACATACATACATCGGCGCCCACTCGAAACAAGTGTGACTGTCCTCTCATGGAGGAAGCCTGTGCGTGACTTTGTTTAACGTGGGGAGACTGGTGCACAGACAGCCACCCCACGGTCCTTGACAGATCTGGGATCCAGTGGCATGGAGTCCAAGATGACCGGAGACCCTTTTCCGCTTGCAAGGAACAGTGAGTTAAATGTGTGCAGTTGATGTGATGATTTGCCTTCAGGGAGCAGCTATGGAGAAACTGTAGGTTTCAGTTCAGTTTAGTTTATTGTCACGTGTACCGAGGTACAGTGGAAAACTTTTGTTGCGCGCTAATCAGTCAGCGGAAAGACAATACATGGTTACAATCGAGCCATTCACAGTGTACAGATACATGATAAGGGAATAACGTTTAGTGCAAGGTAAAGCCAGCAAAGTCTGATCAAGGATAGTCCGAGGGTCACCAATGAGGTAGATAGTGGTTCAGCACTGCTCTCTGGTTGTGGTAGGATGGTTCAGTTGCCTGATAACAGCCGGGAAGAAACTGTCCCTGAATCTGGAGGTGTGCGTTTTCACATAACTATGTCCAGGGATTGTAGTGCATGATACATAATGGGAAGACGGGAATGATATATCAACACATATTCCTAGTCAGAGTGTGATTTTGTGAAATTGGATTTGGATGACTTTTGAATCATAGAATATAGAACAAAGCCATCCAAATCATCAAGCGTGCTGGCTTTCTGAGAGGGTATCCATCAATCACACCTCCCACTCTACACAGCTCTATGCTATTATTTATCAAGGCAGCTATTTTATTCTCTTAGAAACATAGAAAATAGGTGTAGGCCATTCAGCCCTTCGAGCTGATCATCCGAAATCAGTACCCCGTTCCTGCTTTCCCCCCACATCCCTTTAATCCGTTAGCCCTAAGAGTTATATCTCCCTGTGAATCGGCCTCCACTGCCTTCTGTGGCAGAGAATTCCACAGATTCACAACTGCCTGTGTTGATGATGGATGAGTCTTCTGGTCGATACTATGATACAAGTTTTCCAGTGATGCATCTTCTGACTGGACCCAATAATGACATCAGCAAATGTGGATAAACTGTGTTGCCAGATTGTCAGAGTTTGTTAGACTAAAAGCTGGAGAAGCTCAGCGGGACAGGCAGCATCTATGGAGCGAATGAATGGGTGACGTTTCGGGTCGAGACCCTTCTTCAGACTGATGTGGGGGTTAGTTCTGATGAAAGGTTATTAACGTGTAAACATAATACACTATTTCACTACCCAAAGAGATGAATGAATGAATATGTTGTTACATGTGACGAGTCACAGTGAAGTTGTTTGTTTTACACACTCAAGGTATGCGAATAGTCGCTAGATAAAGGACACGGACAAAGCTACAAGTCTACGCAGTAACCGTGCCGTCTCCCTTTGTTCTTCCCCTCCCCCGCCACCTCACGGCGCTCCCCCCACGCCGGCACCTCCTTTGTTCCTTCCCCCGGCGGCGGCGGCCACACTTCCACGTGTCCGTCCTCGTCCTCCGTCTGGCGCCATCATCGACCGCCGCGTTGTCCTCTCCACTATCGCCGCCAGATCCTCTCCGGACGCCTCCGTGGCGCCAACCCCGGGCCCCAGACGCGGGCTCCACAGACCCAGGGGCCGATGGCCGCGGGCCCCACAGACCCAGGGGCCGATGGCCGCTGGCCCCACAGACCGATGGCTGCCGGCTCCGTCAACTCACGGCATTTAGCGACTTCAATTATGTCTTTTTTTTACAGATCCAGTAATTTAAGCAAGGTTAACTTAATATTTGCTGCTAGTGTTTCTCGGAAACTTAATATTGTATTTTTTGACTTTTGGAATATTAAGATTATAGAAAAATAATCTTAAAAGCTTTAAGAGGGAGCTCAGGGGCAGCTTTTTCACTCAGAGGGAAGTTTGTTTCTGGAACGAGCTGCCTGGGCAAGCGGCCAATGCTGAGACAATTATGACCAATAGTAGCCATTTGGACGGATATTCGGGTGGGCGAGGTGTTCAGGTGTTTGGGCCAAACGCAGGCAAATGGGACAATTTGTCACCGTGAACAGCATAGACAAGGTGGGCTGAAGGGCCTGATCCTGTGCTGTCATAACTCTGTGACATTGAACCCTTTGCCTGATATATTCAATTGACCAGTGTCCCTGTGTGATGTGTAGGGACGAACTGCAGATGCTGGTTTAAACCGAAGATAGACACAAAATGCTGGAGTAACTCAGCGGGACAGGCACCATCTCTGGAGAGAAGGAATGGGTGACGTTTCGGGTCGAGACCTTTCTTCAGACAGAGAGTCAGGGGAGAGGGAGATGCAGAGATAAGGAAGTATAAGGTGTGAGAATGAGAGATCAAAGGGGATGGAGATCATGGAAAATGTAGAATAGATCGATGTTAGCGAGGAGGAAGTAACAACAGAGCATATCTCTAGTTTCCCTCTCCCGTGGCTCTCAGTCTGAAGAAAGTCTTGACCCGAAACGTCACCCATCCCTTCTCTCCAGCGATGCTGCCTGTCCCGCTGAGTTATTCCAGCACTTTGTCCCTGTCCCTGTGAGATTTGTTGTGTTCTCTGACGGCATTCACTACATGTTCACAGTCAGCATGGAACCCTCAAACATTCAGCTGCTGTAATTTTTATCAGAGCTGAATCTCTTGCTTTGTTCCACATGATAGGCATTGATTAGGTTCTATTGTTGTCATATATGTCTGCAGGCATGCGGGATAGAAGCTATCAAAAGGTTGCTATGGTGACTAGTTTCTCCAATAATCTGTCCCGGGGATTTCGATGCCACTGTGACACTTTCCAAACGAATTATTTGGATTATAAATAGATGCCTGTATTCAGTTCTTTTTAACAAATGTGTGCCCAAATAACTCAATGCATAATTGACCAAAGTAGAGACACAGGAGCTGCAGATGCTGGTTTACAAAAAAACGGAGTGCTGGAGTAACTCAGCGGGTGCAGCAGCATCTATGGAGCTAAGGAAATAGGTAACGTTTCGAGTGCGAAACCCTTCCGGGTTTCAGGCAGCCTGTGGAGAACATGGTTGCCTATTTCCAGAAGGGTAACTTTCGGCCCGAATCGTTGCCTATAGGTGACGTTTCTCCAAACTCAGATGCTGCTGCACCATCTAAGCTAAGGAAATAGGTGGGTCGGGGCAGCATCTGTGGAGAACATGGATAGGTTTGCCCGAAACTTTTCACAGATAGTGCTGCTGCAGTAACTCAGCGGGTCAGGCAGCATCTGTGGAGAACATGGATAGGTGACGTTTCACAGAGTGCTGGAGTAACTCAGCGGGTCAGGCAGCATCTCCGCCACCCTGCCTGACCCGCTGAGTTACTCCAGCACTCTGTGAAACGTCACCTGTCCACGTCTTGGCTGCCTGGACCTACTGCAGCACTTTGTGTCTTCTGTTGTAAACCAGCTCCTGCAGTTCCTTGTTTCTGCAGCTTAATGCTGTTGTTGGAAGGAATGGGTGACGTTTTGGGTCATGAACCTTCCTCTGACCCGACCTGAAACATCACCCATTCCTTCTCTCCAGAGATGCTGCCCGTCCCGCTGAGTTACTCCAGCATTTTGTGTCTATCTTCGGCTTAAACCAGCATCTGCAGTTGATAGAAACATAGAAAAATCAGTGCAGGAGTCGGCCATTTGGCCCTTCGAGCCTGCACCGCCATTCAACATGATCATCCTACATACTTCATATTGGTGTTATCTTATTATGTGGTAGTTTGTGGTTTGGATTTATGTTAATTTGGGACAATTGAAAGATTTGAATTCTCAACCTTTTTGAAAGTTTACAGTCAGAAGGTTTTTGATAATCGTACATCTGTCTCGGGCTGTCCCGGTGATGTGTCCACGCAAACACTCAGAAACACCCGTGACATTAATACAGAAGCAATGTCCTTCACTCCAGCACGGAGTAAAGTGAACCTCACTACATCTGACAGACTGTGGATCGGATCAAAACATTAGAAAACTTGCGGGTGAAAATTCTCTGCTGTAACTGGAATATACGGGACATAATTATATTATACACTCGAGTACATTTCATAATTAGACGCATTTGTAGTCTGGATTGCCATAACTTAATATTGAATGCATAAACCATAAATCCTATCTCATTTCATATGCTGAATTTGATTAGATAGATTGATATGCCATTTATTGTCACTATACATGTACAATGAGATTAAAAGCAGCTCGTACTCAGTGCATACATATAATTTAGTACAAAAAACAAGAAACAGAAAACAAAAACAAAAGGGAGAGGGGGGGGGGGGATAGGGGATTAGAAAAATGTATATCTTCACTGCCTTCATGCTAAAATGCTGGGACAATGAATAGAAGTGGTCTGGTGAAATACAGCTCACTTCACCATTCAATCAGATCTATATGTCAGTTCTATCGCTGGCCAGGCACAAAGGAGGGCAATAAAATAACTTGCCAATGCCGCCAAACGGAGCAGTCACTGGCTGTGGCTGAAGAGGAAAGATGCTGTCTGGGCTGCCATGTGACCATCTAGAGGCTAACCATAAGACACACACCCAGGTCTGATCACCCTGCGGTGGGCCGGCTGGCCTGCCTCGACTGAGGGTGTGTTGTGATAAAAGGCCGAAACACCCAGTGACGTTGAGGTTACACAACTGAAGATGTGTCTGAGTGGTGGCAAAATCACCCAGTGGCCACCCCCAAGAATGTCAATTGTGGTGAAATCTTTGGGATTGTAACATCCAGTCCAACTAATCAATTGGTCCCCAACTTAACTCAGATATGTTGGTCTTGAAGAACTAATTGGAGGAACAGCACCTCATATTTTGTTTGGGCAGTTTACACCCCAGCGGTATGAACATTGACTTCTCTAACTTTAAGTAGCCCTTGCTTTCCCTCTCTCTCCCTCCCTCCCCCACCCCAGTTCTCCCACCAGTCTGACTGTCCCCGATTACATTTTATCTCTGTTTGCTTTGTTGTTACTTTCTCCCAGTGAACACCGACCTATTCTATCCTTGATCTTCATCCCCTTTGATGTCTCATTCTCACACCTTACACTTCCTTATCTCTGTGTCTCCCTCTCCCCTGACTCTTGTCTCGACCCGAAGCGTCACCCATTCCTTCTCTCCAGAGATGCTGCCTGTCCCGCTGAGTTACTTCGGCATTTTGTGTCTAACTTCGATTTAAAGCAGCATCTGCAGTTCCTTCCTGCACATGTTGCTCTTGAAGGCTGTACATCCAGAATTCTAGCCTGTTGTAGGGTGGTGCCATTAAGCTGGAAAGGGAGCTGAGAAGATTCACAAGCATGTTGCCAGGACTTGAGTGTCTGAGCTACAGTGAGAGGTTGGGGCAGGCTAGGACTTCATTCCTTATAGCGTAGCCTGCTGAAGAGGTATATAAAATCATGAGAGGATTAGATAGGCTGAATGCACAGAGTCTTTTAACCAGAGTAGGGGAATCAAGAACCAGATGGCAGGTTTAAGGTGAGAGGGGAGAAAGATTTAACAGGAACCTGAGGGGTAACGTTTTCACAGAGGGTGGTGGGTGTATGGAACGAGCTGCCGGAGGAGGTAGTTGAGGCTGGGACTATAACAGCATTTAAATGACATTTGGACAGGTACATGGATTGTTCATATGTGATAGGAGCAGGATCAGGCCATTCGGCCCATCAAGTCTACTCTGCCATTCAATCATGGCTGATCTATCTCTCCCTCTCAACCACATTCTCCTGCCTTCTCCTCATAACCCCTGACACCCGCACTACTGAAGAATCTTTCATTCGGCACGTTAAAAATACCCCCGGATGTGGTCTCCACCGTCGCCTGTGGCGAGGCAACGAATCTCCCACTCTAATGGAGTGGTTTAGTTTAGTTTAGTTTAGTTTAGTTTAGTTTAGTTTAGTTTAGTGATACAGCGTTGAAACAGGCCCGCCGAGTCCACCCGACCAGCGATCGCTCTTTACACTATATGTAGGAAAGAACTGCAGATCCTGGTTTAAATCGAAGGTGGACACAAAATGCTGGAGTAACTCAGCGGGACATTCAGGCAGCATCTCTGGACAGAAGGAACGGGTGACGTTTCTGGTCGAGAGAAGGGCCTCGTCCCGAAACGTCGCCCATTCCTTCTCTCCAGAGATGCTGCCTGTCTGTCCGGCTGAGTTACTCCAGCATTTTGTGTCTAGGCCGTTCTATCTTACACACTATGGACAATTTACAAAAAAACAACGAACCTATAAACCCACACATCTTTGGGGTGAGAGAGGAAACCGGAGCACCCTGAGAAAACATACGCGGTCACGGGGAGAACGTACAAACTCCGTGCAGCCGACACCCGTAGACTCTGGCGCTGTGAGGCAGCGACTCTACCGCTGCGCCTTGTTGTTTCATACGGCACGGAAACAGAGCTCACGCCTCACCACATGATCCATGGCAACCCACAGATACTGATCCCATTACCACCACATACTCTGGGCCTTCCTTGATCAACTGTCCATGTGGACATTCCTCCAAGACTGGGCGTGATGTTTCTTCACTCCTAGTTCCCTCACTGGTGAGATAACGTCCCAGTGTGAACTGATAAAATCAGGACTTTGTGCATTCACCGCATGTTAAAGTCCTGAGGAATTTTCCCTAGATTTTATCTGTTAGATCACTCCTCATGGAAAATTATTCTTGGAGTATCATATCGCCGGTGTTCTTGTCAGTTTATAATCAAGAGCATTTGGTAATCTTTAAGAAAGATGCTGGTAAAATCCAAGGTAGACACAAAATGCTAGAGAAACTCAGCAGGCGAGGCAGCATCTATGGAGTGAAGGAATTGGCCCACGTCTACATAGACAAGATAAGATTGAATTTATTTGTCATTTGGACCCCTTGAGGTCCAAACGAGATGACGTTTCTGCAGCCATACATTACAAACAAATAGACCCAAGACACAACATAATTTACACAAACATCCATCACATCGCTGTGATGAAAGGCCATAAAAACTTATCTCTCCACTGCACTCTCCCCCCGATGTCAGAGTCAAAGTCAAAAACTACATAAAAACATAGACAAAAAATAATAAAAACGCAGACGGGCTGCAGAGGCCGCTGCTGACGAGAGTCGCGCCGCCTACCGATGCTGCCTCACCCGCTGAGTTTCTCTAGCATTTTGTGTCTACCGGCGTTTGGTAATCTCTCTCCATTCACCTCTCTTATTCTGCATTTATCACTAATACCTTCAGCTGACCTTTCTCCCAAATCTACACATTGTCCTCGTCACAGCTCAGTGACGTGAAGCCAAGCAAACACACCAACTATTGATAATTACATTATTGATTCCAAAGTCTTCCTTTGCTCACGGTTCAGTGGCCCTGACACACACGGTTCATTGATTATGCAGGCTCTGTATTCCACAAGCAGAATAGTGAAAGGCCTGGATAGAGTGG
>NC_073396.1:1640000-1780000 GCF_028641065.1 Leucoraja erinaceus
ACACTCTTACCTTGTGAATCTTTGAATTAGCCATTCTTCTGCTCAGCGTTGAGAAAGCTTTGGTGTCTCCTGCCAGCACGAAATACCACGAATATTTGTAATAACCAAAACAAAGATGCAGTTTGCCAATCGGCATGAGGTCCTGAGCCGGTCTCGCGGACTTTGAAACGTCATCTGGTCATGTCTTCCGCAGATGCTGCCTGACCCGCTGGGTTCTTCCAGCACTTTTGTGTTTTTGCTCAATTATTTACGCTGGTGTGTGGGTGACTCCAAGATAATAACTTGGAGACGTTAGTTTGGTTTGGGGGCGGCACGGTGGCGCAGCGGTAGAGTTGCTGCCTCACAGTGCCAGAGACCCGGGTTCGATCCCGACTACGGGTGCTGTCTGTGTGGAGTTTTTGTGCATTCTCCCTGTGACCGCGTGGGTTTTCTCTGGGTGCTGCGGTTTCCTCCCACACTCCAAAGTCAAGCATGTTGTAGATTCATTGTCCCTAGTGTGTGTAGGACGTGCTAGTGAGCTGGTTAGCACGGACTCGATGGGCCGAAGGGCCAGTTTTGGCACTGTGTATCTGTAAACTAAACTAACACATTGTGCATGCCCCATCACCAACAGTTGCCTGTACATTATAATAGTACATTTAAAATCTGAGCCACTCATCCTTTGGGTTAATAGACTTAGTTTAAAATTCTTGTCTCTGCAGGCTGTGAAACTTGGGTTTCCTGTTTTCTGCTGATATGCTGTGTATTATCTTCCCCTCTTTAGAATCTGAACTGCAGTAATCAGATCACCTGCGCTTCTCCAAGCCAACATGCCCATTCTCCGCAATGTAATGCCCCCATCCCCTCAATCAGCCTGCTTGCTCCTGTCTGAAACGTTTCATTATTATTCTTCAATTCTCTTTCCGTTTCAATTCAAAATAAAAATCTTTGCAATTCTGATCCCACTATTTTTTTTTTTACACACAAGCTGAGCATGTCCTTTTGATAACAAATTCATTTTAAATTGGAGGCATCGCCATTCTATTCTGCAAGCTGTGAAATTTCTTGCTGGCCCTTGTTCAATCTTCAGACTGATTCCTGGGATGTCAGGACTGTCTTATGAAGAAAGACTGGATAGACTTGGTTTGTACTCTCTAGAATTTAGGAGATTGAGAGGGGATCTTATAGAAACTTACAAAATTCTTAAGGGGTTGGACAGGCTAGGTGCAGGAAGATTGCTCCCGATGTTGGGGAAGTCCAGGACAAGGGGTCACAGCTTGAGGATAAGGGGGAAATCCTTTAAAACCGAGATGAGAAGAACTTTTTTTCACACAGAGAGTGGTGAATCTCTGGAACTCTCTGCCACAGAGGGTAGTTGAGGCCAGTTCATTGGCTATATTTAAGAGGGAGTTAGATGTGGCCCTTGTGGCTAAGGGGATCAGGGGGTATGGAGAGAAGGCAGGTACGGGATACTGAGTTGGATGATCAGCCATGATCATATTGAATGGCGGTGCTGGCTCGAAGGGCCGAATGGCCTACTCCTGCACCTAATTTCTATGTTTCTATGTTTCTAATCAAATGCTAAGGTTTCGGAACGACCTGCTCTGCAGCATTTCATTCACGTCTATACCCACTGGAGCAACCCGTTCCAACCAGACAGCGTAAACTCATGTGAGGCCTGGGCAGGGTAGACACTCAGAACCTTAATCCCAAGGGTGGGCATGTCAGTGACTCGAGGCCAGAGGTTAAGGTGAGAGGGGGCAAAGTGTAAAGGAGTTGTACAAGATATTATGGTGTTGCCGGGGGTGGTGGTGGAGGCAGATACGATCAAGGTGCACAGGGAATGGAGGCAGAGGAGATGAATTTGTCTTGGAATCATGTACAGCATGCACATTGGGGCCGAAGGGCCTCGTCCCGTGATGTACTGTTCTATCTTTCTGCGTTCCTGCACTTTTCAAGTTGATAAAATGTGTGATCTGATCATCGTTGTAAACAAACCACGGCTTGTTGGGCTGGAGTCTACACTTGGGTTTTTTTACAAGGGGCACCCTTTAACATTGGGCCGAGCCACTCTGCTGCCATTCAAGTAACCCTTGCACCCTCTCTCTCTCTCTCTCTCTCTCTCTCTCCCTCCCCCCATCCCTGGTCATCCTGCCAGTATCACTGTTCGCATCCCCCCGTTATCACCTCTTCCACAGCCAACAACAGACTGTTGTGGGCTCTACTGTTCCTTGGTCATTGGTGCCGGCTCTGATTTCCTACCTCTGGTCTCCCTCCCCCCTGACTCTCAGTCTGATCCCAATACTGTCAAGTTCCTTTTCTCCACAAAAGTCACCTATCCATGTTCTGCCTGACCCGCTGAGTCAAACTAGCAGGCTCACTTAAACGTAGACCTATCCTATGAATTCTCCACTGATATTGCCTGACTGGCGTATATATGGTCGCCGCATGGATGCCTTTTACTGAAGGACATTATGTACAATTTCGGGCTGAAAACATTCCGGAAACATAACCTTTGGTTTTGAACAAATAGTAAATAATTTAAGACAATTGATAGCAAAAAGATAGTCAGTTGCCTCGCTCACATTGAGTGGTTTATGAGGCTAAATGCCCGCTCCCTTCATCCCCCTTCAAAGCAAAAATCTAAATCAAACGCAATTGAGATGAAGAAAAAGGTCTCCAATTTAGTCACTTATTGTTATAAAACAGATGGGACTGCCACCGATCAGCACGTGTCAGTGCCTCAACGATTGTGGCTTCCATTATCCTTATATCTCAAAGACTTTGTCACCATAGGGAAAGCAGTTGTTCTGGCCAATAATCAAATATGCAACTTTCATAAATCAAAACCCACTTATTAAAATACACAGAACAAAATATCTGAGGTATAAGATTAAAAAAATGTAGTATTTTCCTCTTTATTGTGGTTTAGATTTGCTATAATGGTGGACTACACGTCATATTGCAACACCCAGGCCTCGAAAAAGCTTCTTGTTTTTCCCCCAGCTGAAGATTTAATGGTATGTCATTTTTTTTGTTTTTAGTATGGAGCAAATCGGCTGTATCCCCCTCGATATATACTGGCCTGCAATGAAGACAGAACGAGACCCACTTCATCAGCAAGGCTCCTAGTCTTGGCATCAGTCAAGGGTGCGAAAGCATTCTGAAACACAGTGATGGATTTAATGATGAAAATGACTAATTATTCCATTAGGGCAAACGTTCGGCTAAGGCGATCCTCACAAAATGAGAATTATAATAACTTACATGCACTATATTGCCAAGGAATTAAGACATTCATCAAGTTTACTGGAAGGATTAATGTGGCGTTTTAGCAGCATCAGAGACAAATTCAATTAAGTTAAACTGAGGATGGTGAAGATGAATAAAGTAACACATGCGGGGAGGGGAGGGGAGGGGAGGGGGGGTGAGCAGAGGGAAGGAAGGCTTACCATGGTACTAATGCCGTAGTTTGTTGCTGGAGTAAATGTGTGGTGGTAGGGTTCGGCAGCATAAACTCTTCCGTAACTGTGAACAAAGAGGAGGGGGCGATCAGTCAGGAGTGGGGCCCAGAGCGATCGATCGAGGGTGCAATAAAGCTACAGTATACTACAGGGATCGCCTGCTCCAGACTGGCACAGGGTTGGAAGCACCAAGGGGGTAAAAATGATACAAAGGCAAAAGTAACAAAATGAGTAACAATAACTCAAAAAGGCAGAAGACATTCGCGGCATTGTGCCTCAGCGTTTACACACTGCCTCCCTTGCACAAGTCATCCTGCCTCACTCCCCAGACAACTTATCTCCTCGTGTGCTCCTGCAGAGTTGTGAACTAAAGGATAGACACAAAATGCTGGAGTAACGAATGGGTGTTGTTTCAGGTCAAGAGGGAGACACAGAGATAAGGAAGAGTTAGGTGTGAAAACGAGACATCATCGGTGTCTCTCTTGATGTCCCATAGAAACATATAGAAACATAGAAATTAGGTGCAGGAGTAGGCCATTCGGCCCTTCGAGCCTGCACCGCCATTCAATATGATCATGGCTGATCATCCAACTCAGTATCCCGTACCTGCCTTCTCTCCATACCCCCTGATCCCCTTAGCCACAATGGCCACAGCTAACTCCCTCTTAAATATAGCCAATGAACTGTCTCAACTACCCTCTGTGGCAGAGAGTTCCACAGATTCACCACTCTCTGTGTGAAAAAAGTTCTTCTCATCTCGGTTTTAAAGTCTCATTCTCTTTTGGTGTGTCATCTTCTCACCTTACACTTCCTTATCTCTGTGTCTGTACCCCTGACTCTCGACCTGAAACGCCACCCATTCCAGAGATGCCGCCTGTCCCGCGGAGTTATTTTTGTGTCTATCTTCGGCTTAGACCAGTATCTGCAGTTCCTTCCTACACATCATTGTGAACTAATTCCCTGGGCCGGAATTGTGAGCCTTTCACCACAACCTAGCAGTCAGCTTGTCCTTGTTATATCTGGGAAAGATCGCAACAGAGCCCAGGCCTGAAGGGAACAAGCAGGAGATTGATGAATCATGTTGTAGTTACATGCTCAGTGGAAGATTCTCTGTGAAGAGGTCACCAGAATTGTACTTTCATGCTTTGCCCTGACCATGATCAATGCTCGTGGAATAATCCCATAACATGTTGACAGGCCGGACAGCTGAATACACAATAGCGTCAAGCACCACTCTAAACTTGGTCAACATATACTGTGTATTATTGGGTATCTCATTTTGTTTCCGATTACTTTTGCATGTTCTCTAGATACATTCAATCTGCACATCAGCAATGCTAAGGACAATAGACAATAGACAATAGGTGGGGAACATCGGGAACATGTTTCCTCCCCTTAAATATAGCCTAGTGTGGCCTCAATACCCCTGTAGAGGTTCCAGAGACTCACAACTCTCCTTCCATCTCGGTTTTAAAGTCCTCCTCTTTCGGTGTCTCTCTGTCACCTTACACTTCCTCTCATGGCCACCCCGAGCAGCACCTGAAGAAATTCGAGGAACAGCCACCTCCATAGGTTCCTGTTTGGGGATTTTTCTGTGTCGATCCCGGGGGCATGACCACATCGAATTCCTTCCTACCCAATTTTGTTAATTCCTTGCTGTCTCCTCACCCAACCTCAGCCCCCAGCTTGTCCTGTTATATCTGGGAAAGATCGCAACAGCCCAGGCCTGAAGCCTTCTGATTGATACTCCTCCTTTTACATGCTCAGTGTAAGATTCTCTGTGAAGAGGTCACCAGAATTGTACACCCACTTTGCCCGACCCCGATCATGCTCGTGAATCCCATAGGGTTGTGACAGCCCGGACAACGTTGCCTATTCAAGCACCCTCTAAACTTGGTCCATAGATTATTGCTGCTCATTTTGTTTCTGATTAGTTTCTGCAGTTCTCTAGATTTTGTGTATCACCTTCGACAATCTCCAATAGGTGGGGAACATCGGGAACATGTTTCCTGCCTCTAGTGTGGCCAATCCCTTAATAATCTTATATGTTTCAATGAGATCCCCTCTCATCCTTCTAAACTCTTGAGTGTACAAGCCCAGCCGCTCCATTCTCCCAGCATATGACAGTCCCGCCATAGGTGCAGGAGTAGGCCATTCGGCCCTTCGAGCCAGCACCGCCATTCAATGTGATTATGGCTGATCATCCCCAATCAGTACCCCGTTCCTGCCTTCTCCCCATATCCCCTGACTCCGCTATCTTTAAGAGCCCTATCTAGCTCTCTCTTGAAAGTATCCAGAGAACCAGCCTCCACCGCCCTCTGAGGCAGAGAATTCCACAGACTGACACTGTCCCTGTACTGTTCGAGGTTCAATGAAGCTCAACTATGTTTAATGCAAGGGACAGCACTGGGGATGCTACTCGCCGTTGGTCTGGGACTTACACCGTAAAGGCACACCACTTCCCAGAGCCATCTCAAACCCCAAGAGACGTTCTCTCCCACGCTCCTGATCTTTGGTCACCTGGTACGGAGGGGGGGGGGGGGGGGGGGGGGGAGGAGGGGGGGTGGGGGGTGGGATCAGGAGGGGGGGGGGGGGAGAGGGGGGGGGGGGGGGAGGTAAGGAGAGGGGGGGGGGGGGGGGGGGAGGGGGAGGACTCTCCTCCTTCGGTTCGCACCAGGGCCTGTGGCCAAGATGGCCAATCGCGAGGTCTGGAGGCATACAGAGATCGAGTGGAAACATAGAAACATAGAATTTAGGTGCAGGAGTAGAGGCCATTCGGCCCTTCGAGCCTGCACCATTCGCCATTCAATATGATCATGGCTGATCATCCAACTCAGTATCCTGTACCTGCCTTCTCTCCATACCCTCTGATCCCTTTAGCCACAAGGGCCACATCTAACTCCCTCTTAAATATAGCAGATGGTTACACCAGAGTCGACCGCCTGCCCCTATACCGGGCCCTACGTCCGCGCTTGCGTGTATCTGGAGCGGGAACACGCGATGTCCACGGGGACTCTGGAGGCTGACGGTGAATGCTGGTCGCCGCGGGGTGGGGTTGTGGGGGGGGTCGAGTGTACCATTGATAAAGTTGACACCATTTTATTCTGATAACTGCTGGCTGGTAAACTGCCAATGCCAGTTGTGCTCCTGTTACTAATCAGTATTTGTGTATAATTGAAGGAAAGCATTTTGGAATAATGCCGAGTGCCGTTCTCTGGCGACAACCTGCTGCTTCCACCGGTAATGTCCGAGTTTGGGACTAGGATGAGAACTTACAGCGTGAGTTTGATGAATGGACCTCATTTAACCGACAGAAAATATCATAGAATTAAGGATGGATGTCCACACAACAGCCACAATGTACATGTATTTCATATTTTCAGGAAACAATGAATACTTCATTAGCACTGACGACCTTTGCTTCAAATCCCAAAGAGAATGCAAATCTTTCAAACGCTAAACACTGACGTACGACAGAACATTTTCACAACGTTGTGGGCCCTGTCCCACTAACGCAACTTTTTCGGCGACTGCCAACACCCGTCATAGTCCCAGCAGGTCTCCGAAAGTTTTCAACATGTTGAAAATCCAGCGGCGACCAGAACAAGGTACGACTCTTTGGGCGACTACTCACGACCGTACAGGCTTCACCCCGCGACATGTCGCCTGTACGGTCGTGAGTCGTCTCCTCAGTCGCCCAAAGTCGTTTTACAGCGTCTTTCTGGTCGCTGCTGGATTTTCAACGTGTTGGACATTTTCGCTGACCTTTGACGGGTGCCGTAAGAGTCGACGAATAATTCACGTAAGTGGGGCAGGCCCTTTAGTTTTCTCCAATTCTACAAATGATCAGAAACAACTGCTCTGTCTCCGACCGGAAGGCATTGCAGAGGGTGGTGAAAATTGCCCAACGCATCACCGGTTCCACGCTCCCCTCCATTGAGTCTGTCCAAAGCAAGCGCTGTCTGCGGAGGGCGCTCAGCATCGCCAAGGACTGCTCTCACCCCAACCATGGACTGTTTACCCTCCTACCATCCGGGAGGCGCTACAGGTCTCTCCGTTGCCGAACCAGCAGGTCGAGGAACAGCTTCTTCCCGGCGGCTGTCACTCTACTCAACAATGTACCTCGGTGACTGCCAATCACCACCCCACCCCCCACCCCGGACACTTATTGTTTTTTATTCAAATCGTTTGCTATGTCGCTCTTCCAGGGAGATGCTAAATGCATTTCGTTGTCTCTGTACTGTACACTGACAATGACAATTAAAATTGAATCTAAAATCTGAATCTGAATCTGAATCTGAATCTGAATCTGAATCTGAACCTGAATCTGAAACAATTACAGGTTGTATTCTCACATGATCATGGTTTATCAACCTGGACTCAACTTCTCCACTCCCCTTTCTCACTCTAACCCTCTCCCCCTCCCCCCGAACGTACAGCCCACCCCTCACTCTGCAGCAAGCCAGACTTGATAATCAAACCCAACGACAAGGGAGGTGCCGTGGTAGTCTGGCATGGTGACCTCTACCGGGCTGAGCCCAGGCGACAACTCTCAGACACCTCCTCCTACGTATACCTGGACCATGACCCCACAGACGAGCGCCAGGCCTTAATATCACCCACCATTACTGATTCCATCACTGCCGACATCTCTGCCCCCTAAAGCCTCCACCCTTATCATTCACCAGCCCAACACGGCCCCAAATATCCACAAACAGAACTGCCCTGGCAGACCCACTGTATCTGCTTGTTCGTGTCCCACCAAATTAATTTCCACATACCTCGACTCCATCCTAACCCCCCCCCCCTGGTCATATGACAGCATATGACAGTCCCTCCACACCCATGTCCAAGCCACCTCCTCATACGGATCGGTCTGAAGAAGGGTCTCGACCTGAAACGTCACCCATTCCTTCTCTCCAGAGATGCTGCCTGTCCCGCAGAGTTACTCCGGCATTTTGTGTCTCCCCATGGTTTATTGAATGAAGGTTGTTGCTCCAACCTGTAGTTTAAGGTCCATCATATGCTCTAAACCTGTATTCTTTGAGGTAGAAACATAGAAACATAGAAATTAGGTGCAGGAGTAGGCCATTCGGCCCTTCGAGCCTGCACCGCCATTCAAAATGATCATGGCTGATCATCCAACTAAGTATCCCGTACCTGCCTTCTCTCCAACTCCCATCCCCTTAGCCACAAGGGCCACATTGTAGCCAATGAATGGCCTCAACTACCCTCTTTGTTCCAGGTCAGGTCTAGAAATGTATTTGCAAGTGGCTGTTACGTTTTTTTTAATCAGTGCTCAGACAGAGACGGATTAAAGAGTAACGTTTCTCATTTATGTTCTAGGTGCAAGGTGTGTGTGTGTACACCTACAGTACACGAGCCTGAAATCCGTGACCACCAGACTCAAGACCAGTTCCATCACAGCAACCACCAGCTTCCCAAATACTACACAAGGCTAACCTCGGCAACTGCCGTCTTACACAGAACATTACAGTACAGGAACAGGCCCTTCGGTCCGTAATGTTTCACAAGAGACAATAGACAATAGGTGCAGGAGTAGGCCATTCGGCCCTTCGAGCCAGCACCACCATTCAATGTGATCATGGCTGATCATTCCCAATCAGGACCCCGTTCCTGCCTTCTCCGCATATCCCCTGACTCCGCTATCTTCAAGAGCCCTATCTAGCTCTTTCTTGAAAACATCCAGAGAACCGGCCTCCACCGCCCTCTGTGAGGCAGAGAATTCCACAGACTCACCACTCACTGCGAGAAAAAATGCTTCCTCGTCTCCGTTCTAAATGGCTTACCCCTTATTCTTAAACTGTGTGGCCCCTGGTTCTGGACTCCCCCAACATCGGGAACATGTTTCCCGCCTCTAGCGTACCCAAACCCTTAATCATCCTATATGCTTCAATAAGATCTCCTCTCATCCTTCTAAATTCCAGAGTGTATAAGCCCAGCCGCTCCATTCTCTCAGCATATGACAGTCCCGCCATCCCGGGAATTAACCTTGTGAACCTACCCTGCACTCCCTCAATAGCAAGAATGTCCTTCCTCAAATTAGGGGACCAAAACTGCGCACAATACTCCAGGTGTGGTCTCACTAGGGTCCTGTACAACTGCATCAAACACAATGGCCTCATCTGCTTGTACAGCTTTGGTCCTCCTGCTGAGGGAAGGATGCCGTTCAGATGTAAAGGGGAGAGAGAGAATTTATGAGGATGTTGCCAGGATTTGTGGACCTGAGCTACAGGGAGAGGTTGCAGAGACTGGGACTTTATTCTCTAGAGTGCTGGAGGCTGAAGGGTGATCTTATAGAGTTGTGTAGAACATCATGAGAGGAATAGATGGGGGTGAATGCACAGGCATTTTCCAGGGTTGAAGACTCAAGAGCTGGAGGGCACATGTTTAAGGTGAGAGGAGAAAGATTTCTGAACCTTCTGAATGTTGGAGTTCGCAGGGCAGTACTCTGCATATCGCCAACTTGGACGATGTTTACATTTACACCAAGCCAATTAACCTACAAACCTGCACGTCTTTTGGAGTGCGGGAGGAAACCGAAGATCTCGGAGAAAACCCACGCAGATCACGGGGAGAACGTGCAAACTCCGTACAGACAGCGCCCGTAGTCGGGATCGAACTCGGGTCTCTGTGAGGAGCAACATTTTCACACAGAGGTTGGTGGGTGTATGGATTGAGTTGCCAAAAGGTTCAGGTTTATTTATCAGGCCAAGGGTATCGGTACATCAAAAAGATTTGCTGTGCATGCTATCCAATCAAAGCAGATAATACTACACATAAATACAATCAAGCCAAACTACAGTCCAACAGGTGGAGCAAAGGGGAAGATACAGAGTGCAGAATATAGTTCTCAGCGTTGTAGCGCATCAGTTCCATAGACAAAGTCCAATGTCTACAATGGGGTAAAGGTGAATTGGACAGTACTCTAGCTGGTGGAAGGGCCGTTCAGAAGCCTGATAACAGAGGGGAAGAAGCTGTTCCTGAGTCTGGTGGTGCGGGCTTTCAAGCTTCTGTACCTTCTGCCGGACGGGAGCGGAGGACAAGTCAGTGGTTGGTAGAATAATGACGTCTAAAGGACATTTGGACAGTTACATGGATGGGACCAATTTGGACCAAATGTGGATAAACGGAACTAGCTGGGATGGGGATTTTTGGTCGGCATGGGACAAGTTGGGAAAAATGGCCTGTTTCCATGATGTATGGTTCTATGACTAAACGACATTTTCAGGTGACCCTTTGATCTCCAGCTTGCATTTAGTTTAGATTAGAGATACAGCGCGGAAACAGGCCCTTCAGCCCACCGAGCCCGCGCCGACCAGCGATCCCCGCACACTAACACTACCCTACACGCACTGGGGACAATTTACATTTACACCAAGCCGATTAACCTACAAACCTGCACGTCTTTGGAGTGTGGGAGGAAACCGAAGATCTCGGAGAAAACCCACGCAGGTCCCGGGGAGAACGTGCAAACTCCGTACAGACAGCACCCGTAGTCGGGATCGAACCCGGGTCTGTGTGGCAGCGACTCTACCGCTGCACCACCCTGCATATTCATTCTGCTTTGGGACTGAACACGAGCCCATGTCAAATTCTGTGTAAATTTACCAGGCTGCGATTCATACGAATACCTGACCCCTCGCTGAGAAAACGGCAAGATGCTGTGTTATAGTCCTTGATATTAGACTGTGATGAATCGGTGTCGGTACGAACATTCTCTCAGTTAGTGGACGCCAGTCCCCAGGCACTCAAAGACCAACAGAAAATAACTCACCAAATAGGAGAAATGACAAAGGATTCACAACACGCTGCAATATATACCAACTAAAGAGCAGTGGAAATGTGAGACCTGGTTTTTTTTAACTGGGATATCTTCTTGAGCAAGTAACTGGCAGTTATTGGATTTCCAGATGACATGATGAAACAAAGAAAAGGGAACTATTCTAAAGGCCAGATTTGACATCCTGTAGGTCAACATAAAATCAGGTTGTGAAATGACATTTGTTAGGAAATGATCATATTTTATTATGTGCAATTCAGTAAACCACTTTAGTAAGTTCTGGGACGATATTTACATTATTGCCCAAAGCTGCAAAGAAAAGTAAAACAAACAAAAAATTAAATATTTGATACTTTTTTATATTAGTATAAATAAGTAATATTTAATTATTGTAAAATATTAAATTTTATTTCATATGAATTCCTCAAATTATAAAAATTCCTTCCAATGATATTTTATTATAAAATATGAATTTATATATAATATTAATTACTCTAATTATAAAAATAAATGATAACCTTTTTTTAACTAATAAGCACATTCCTTCAAAGTAAATGATAAAATAATTTAAGATCATAAAATCAAAGAAAAAATATTGATTAAATGTTTTAGCGGTGTTTATTTTTCAGTTTAGTTTAGAGATACAGAGAGGAAAGAGTCCAAGTCCGTGCCGACCAGCGATCCCCGCACGCTAACACTATCCTACACACACTGGGGACAATTTACACTTACACCAAGTCAATTAACCTACAAACTTGCACGTCTTTGGAGTGTGGGAGGAAACTGAAGATCTTGGCGAAAACCCACGCAGGTCACGGGGAGAACGTGCAAACTCCGTACAGACAGCGCCCGTAGTCGGGATCGAATCTGGGTCTCTGGCGCTGTGAGCCCTGTAAGGCAGCAACTCTACCGCTGCGCCACCGTGCTGGCCTACACAGCGGTGCAGTGGTGCAGCGGGTAGAGCTGCTGCCTCACAGCGCCAGAGATTTGGTTTTGATCCTGACCGCGGGGAGCTGCCTGTGTGGAGCTTGCACGCTCTTCCTGTGACCCTGTGGGTTTCCCCCGGGTGCTCAGGTTTCCTCCCACATACCAAAGACGTGCAGGTTTGTAAGTCTATTGACCTCTGTAAATTGCCCCCCAGAGTGCAGATGAATAGTAGAAGCTGGGGGGAAGTTGGTGGAGAGTATATCTCCGCTCAGTCCGCAATAACCTACCTGATCTCCCGGTGGCTCAGCACTTCAACTCCCCCTCCCATTCCCAACCTGACCTTACTGTCCTGGGCCTCCTCCATTGTCAGAGTGAGGCCCAGCGCAAATTGGAGGAGCAGCACCTCATATTTCACTTGGGTAGTTTACACCCCAGCGGTATGAACATTGACTTACATAGAAACATAGAAAATAAGTGCAGGAGTAGAGGCCATTCGGCCCTTCGAGCCTGCACCACCATTCAATATGATCATGGCTGATCATCCAACTCCGTATCCTGTACCTGCCTTCTCTCCATACCCCCTGATCCCTTTAGCCACAAGGGCCACATCTAACTCCCTCTTAAATATAGCAAATGAACTGGCCTCAACTACCTGAAGAAGGGTCTGAAGAAGGGTTTCGGCCCGAAACGTTGCCTATTTCCTTCGCTCCATAGATGCTGCTGCACCCGCTGAGTTTCTCCAGCTTTTCTGTGTAACCTTGGCCTCAACTACCTTCTGTGGCAGAGAATTCCACAGATGTGTGAAAAATGTTTTTCTCATCTTGGTCCGAAAAGACTTCCCTCTTATCCTTAAACTGTGACCCTTTGTTCTGGACTTCCCCAACATCCCCAAAAATCTTCCTGCATCTAGCCTGTCCAACCCCTTAAGAATTTTGTAAGTTTCTATAAGATCCCCCCCTCAATCTTCTAAATTCTAGCGAGTACAAGCCGAGTCTATCCAGTCTTTCTTCATATGAAAGTCCTGACATCCCAGGAATCAGTCTGGTGAACCTTCTCTGCACTCCCTCTATGGCAAGAATGTCCTTCCTCAGATTTGGAGACCAAAACTGTATGCAATACTCCAGGTGTGGTCTCACCAAGACCCTGTACAACTGCAGTAGAACCTCCCTGCTCCTATACTGAAATCTTCTCTAACTTCAGCTCAATATATCTTCATATTCATCAGTTAATCAATCATTGCTTCGAGGGCCCAGAATGAACCAGCTCCAAATCAGAGTCTGGTTTAAAATGTGTCAAAAACATAGTCAGTTTCCACAAATTGCCCCGTTCACAATTACAATTATGTCATATAACGGCTTGGTAAATCATCCTCTAAACGTTACACACTGCAAGGTATTGTCCAAGAATTTACAGGCTGAACACTTCAGAGCCATGAAGGGATAGGATTAAAAAGAGCCGCGGAATATCGCCAACTTTAGTTATTTTTAAATATTATTTTTAAAAAAAAGTTTTTTTTTGTTTTAATAACCAGCTTTTTTTTATTAATCAAAAATATTTATTCAAATATTGAAATAATATTTACAATACAATGAAACAAAGCAGAGCCATACGCCAACTTCCTGGCAGGCCATTACTCAACCTAACGCCAGGCTGGGAGTTCTGCAATGCGGTGAAACACTGCAGGTCTGGTTGGGGAACCTGTGCTGGTGTCTCAATGAGTTAACACTGGCGGTAGTCTCAATGTTGGGATCCTTTTGTGTAAGAAGGGACTGTAGGCGCTGGTTTAAACTGAAGATAGACACAAAAAAGCTGGAGTAACTCAGCAGGACGGGCAGCATCTCTGGAGAGAAGGAACGGGTGACGTTTCGGGTCGAGGGCCGAATGTCTTTTAATAATCTGAGGAAGGGTCTCGACCCGAAATGTTTACAACTTCACTTCTTCTGTGTCGGAGAGACAACAATATTAACTTTCCAAATAATTTCTATCACCAGAGTTGAGCTGAGACCAAAACTATTTGTCTGCGTTTGCAGTGACTCCGTGATTGTATTCTTAACTTCCAGTCAAAAGAGCTGGAGGAACTCAGCAGGTCAGGCAGCATCTGTGGAGGAAATGTTCAGGAAGAAACTGCAGATGGAGTCTCGACCCGAAACGTCACCCATCCCTTCTCTCTCCAGAGATGCTGCCTGTCCCGCTGAGTCACTCCAGCTTTTTGTGTCTATCTTTGAGGGAGTGTATAGGCAGGTCGGGACCCATCTGCAGTTTGAAGAAGGGTCCCGACTGAAAAATCGTCTGTTCATTCCCCCCACCGATGCTGCCTGACCCGCTGAGTTCCTCCAGCACTTTGACTTTTGCTGAAGATTCCAGCATCTGCAGTTCCTCGTGTCTCCCGTCGCACGTTTAGCTTTGCAGTCAGGTGTTGGCAGGGATTCTCGATACTATTAAAAGAGCACAGCAAACACCTTTAGCAATCTAACCTGGATATTCTAGATACAGGTAGAATCAGAACAGCCAAATCTATCAATTTCAAATCTATCAATTACCACTTTATCGAAGGAAGTGGGGAAGTCAAAGCATGCGACAGACTGTACAGTCTCCTTTCCACAATTTTACATTAGAAACATAGACAATAGGTGCAGGAGTAGGCCATTCGGCCCTTCGAGCCTGCTCCGCCATTCAATAAGATCATGGCTGATCATCCAAAATCAGTACCCTGTTCCTGCCTTCTCCCCGTCTCCCCTGACTCCGTTAGTTTGGCAATAAAGCGTTAATGTGAAAAAAATTGTGAATACTGGTTCTGTTCTGCACAATCCCGCAGGTATTGCCACGTTTATGTCACCGTGCATCGTGTATGTGTATGTGATAAGTGAAGTTGACCTGACTTGATCAGCTGGCAATCATGAATAGTGTCCAGCAGGTCAAAACGCTACAGTGACCAAAGTGGGGCTTGGAGCTGGATTGACTCATGCCCCCTGTCCCACTTAGGAAACCTGAACGGAAACCTCTGGAGACCTCTTGCTCCCCACCCAAGGTTTCCGCGCGGTTCCCGGAGGTTGCAGGTGGTTGCCGGAGGTTGCAGGTAGTGGAAGCAGGTAGTGGAGACTGACAAAAACCTCCGGGAACCACACGGAAACCTTGGGTGGGGCGCAAAGTCTTCAGAGGTTTCCGGTCAGGTTTCCTAAGTGGGACACAGGGGCATAACTTCAGAGACAGCCTCTGATGTTCCAGCTCCTTCAGAAATAACACCAAGGCCATTGGTCATTTTAATCAACAACATGAATTTATGGCCGTTACTGATTGGTATTAAAACTCTGCGAGAATCTCCGCCATTCTGAAACCGTCGCCTGCACTGCAACTCTTGTCGATCTCTGCGGTCAGTTATGTTTGACCAAGTGTTCGCAGTGACCAACAATTGTACAAACGAGGCACACAAGCTGTCAAATAAATAACAGCCATGAAGCAGAGAAAGTGGCCACTTTTAGTCAATTGAAGTGAGTTGAAGAATTCAACGTGTGTGGTACAACGCAAGGCTCTGAACTTTTCTCCGCTCTTTGCTTCTCCTGCTTTGGGCTGTCAGTGGATTTTCATTGTTACAGTCAGAGCATGATCAAGAACGTGAGCACGTGCAGAGGTACAGAATCATCCCTGTCGCCGACCCCGGTTGCCTGGGCTGGCAACGGTTTCATTGCGTCGAGTTCCCAGCAACTGTGTTGCACTCCCCACCTATCCGACACCACAGGTGGAGCAGCAGGTAGAGCTGCTGCCTCACAGCACCAGAGACCCCGGTTCAATCCTGACCTCGGGTGCTGTCTGTGCGGAGTTTGCACGTTCTCCCTGTGACCGCGAGGGTTTTCTCCGGGTGCTCTGGTTTCCTCCCACGCTCCAAAGACGTGCAGGTTTGGACGTTAACCGACTCTCTGTAAATTGCCCCCTAGTGTGTCGGGAGTAGAAACATAGAAACATAGACAATAGGTGCAGGAGTAGAGGCCATTCGGCCCTTCAAGCCTGCACCGCCATTCAATATAATCATGGCTGATCATCCAACTCAGTATCCCATCCCTGCCTTCTCTCCATACCCCCTGATCCCTTTAGCCACAAGGGCCACATCTAACTCCCTCTTAAATATAGCCCATGAACTGTGGCCTCAACTACCTTCCGTGGCAGAGAGTTCCACAGTGGATGTGAACATTGGATAACATAGAACTAGTCTGAAGGGGTGATTGATGGCCGGTGTGGATAGGGAGGTGCGGAAGGGCCTGTTAAGCTCACCATCACACTCCCACTACCACCTGTCAGAAAGCCACCAGATAAACATCTGTCCATCCAATAGGATGTGTATTTAACATCTATTTATCCGCCCGACTCATCACCCACACCAAATCCTGGCACCACATCACTCCAGTCCTCAAACAACTTCACTGGCTTCCCATCTCCCACCGGATCACCTACAAAACCCTGATCCTCGCCTACAAAGCCCTCCACCATCTGGCCCCCCATATCTCACTGATCTCCTCTCCTCCTACCAACCCTCACGGTCCCTCAGATCCACATCAGCCGGTCTCCTCTCCATCCACAAGTCCAACCTCCGCAGTTTTGGGGACAGAGCCTTCTCCAGGGCAGCTCCCAGGCTCTGGAACTCCCTCCCCCAAATGATCCGCAATTCCGTGTCCCTCACCATCTTCCAGTCCCGCCTCAAGACCCATCTCTTCACCTCTGCCTATCCTTAGCCCCACGTCCCCCTCCCTTTTCATCTGTGCATTAATTGCCTCATATTGTGTTTTGTATTGTATTCTGTCTTTACTTTGTGTACTAGTCATGTCTCTACTATTTATTTCATTCCCCTTACATGTTTTTCCTCTACCTGCTAAATTTTTGTAAGGTGTCCTTGTGACTCTTGAAAGGCGCCCATAAATAAAATGTATTATTATTATTATTATCTGTATGCTCCAATGCAAGGAGATGTTAAATAACTTTGAGCATCTGTATGCAGTGGAAAACTTACCATGTGACCTGCTCTGAAACAAGTTCGATCCTTGGCAGGGAAGGCAATGATGAATGAGTCAAGGCATTGAGGTATGAGGTGAACAGAAACTGGAACATGGAACAGTTTAGCTGGGATGATACTGAGACATCAGACCTCACCGTGTGATACAGATAAATGTCTCTATATACACACACACACACATCATATACAGCGCATATTAACGTCACAGCCCTGATAGTATGTCCAATATATCACCCACGCCACTGGGCAGCCATGACTCCCAAACACCAAGTTGGGATGTAATGTTAAAATTGTACAAGGCATTGGTGAGGCCAATTCTGGAGTATGGTGTACAATTTTGGTCGCCTAATTATAGGAAGGATGTCAACAAAATAGAGAGAGTACAGAGGAGATTTACTAGAATGTTGCCTGGGTTTCAGCAACTAAGTTACAGAGAAAGGTTGAACAAGTTAGGGCTTTATTCTTTGGAGCGCAGAAGATTAAAGGGGGACTTGATAGAGGTTTTTAAAATGATGAGAGGGATAGACAGAGTTGACGTGGATAAGCTTTTCCCACTGAGAGTAGGGAAGATTCAAACAAGGGGACATGACTTGAGAATTACGGGACTGAAGTTTAGGGGTAACATGAGGGGGAACTTCTTTACTCAGAGAGTGGTAGCTGTGTGGAATGAGCTTCCAGTGAAGGTGGTGGAGGCAGGTTCGTTTTTATCATTTAAAAATAAATTGGATAGTTATATGGACGGGAAGGGAATGGAGGGATATGGTCTGAACGCAGGTAGATGGGACTAGGGGAGAATACGTGTTCGGCACGGACTAGAAGGGTCGAGATGGCCTGTTTCCGTGCTGTAATTGTTATATGGTTATATGGTTATAAGTGCTGCCAAATCCAGTAGATATAATGTTTAAGAAGGAACTGCAGATGCTGGAAAATCGAAGGTAGACAAAAGTGCTGGAGAAACTCAGCGGGTGCAGCAGCATCTATGGAGCGAAGGAAATAGGCAACGTTTCGGGTTGAAACCCTTACGGGTTTCAGCCCGAAACGTTGCCTATTTCCTTAGCTCCATAAATGCTGCCTGACCCGCTGAGTTACTCCCGCACTCTGTGTCTATCTTCAAATCTTCTTCTCTGTCCACTTGGTAATCCTAGACCACGACGGGGCTCAGAGTCAAGTGGCTGCTGCATCTGTCTGGGTTTTGGGTTTGCGATTGACATTTAATTCAGTACTGGGTCGAGGCACCATCATAGAAACATAGACAATAGGTGCAGGAGTAGGCCATTCGGCCCTTCGAGCCAGCACGCCATTCAATGTGATCATGACTGATCATCCAACTCAGTACCCCGTTCCTGCCTTCTCCCCATATCCCTTGATTCCGTTAGCCCAAAGAGCTCTATCTTGGTGGCAAAAACAGGAAAGTGGACTATTATCTGAATGGTGGCCGATTAGGAAAGGGGGAGATGCAACGAGACCTGGGTGTCATGGTACACCAGTCATTGAAAGTAGGCATGCAGGTGCAGCAGGCAGTGAAGAAGGCGAATGGTATGTTAGCATTCATAGCACAAGGATTTGAGTATAGGAGCAGGGAGGTTCTACTGCAGTTGTACAGGGTCTTGGTGAGACCACACCTGGAGTATTGCGTACAGTTTTGGTCTCCTAATCTGAGGAAGGACATTCTTGCCATAGAGGGAGTACAGAGAAGGTTCACCAGACTGATTCCTGGGATGTCAGGACTTTCATATGACAAAAGGCTGGATAGACTCGGTTTGTACTCGCTAGAAGTTTAGAAGATTGAGGGGGGATCTTATAGAAACTTACATAGCAAAAATTCTTAAGGGGTTGGACAGGCTAGGAAGATTGTTCCCGATGTTGGGGAAGTCCAGAACAAGAGGTCACAGTTTAAAGATAAGGGGGAAATCGTTTAGGACCGAGATGAGGAAAACATTTTTCACACAGAGAGTGGTGAATCTCTGGAATTCTCTGCCAGAGAAGGTAGTTGAGGCCAGTCCATTGGCTATATTTAAGAGGGAGTTAGATGTGGTCCTTGTGGCTAAAGGGATCAGGGGGTATGGAGAGAAGGCAGGTACAGGATACTGAGTTGGATGATCTGCCATGATCATATTGAATGGCGGTGCAGGCTCAAAGGGCCAAATGGCCTACTCCTGCACCTATTTTCTATGTTTCTATCTAAATCTTTCTTGAATACATCCAGTGAATTGGCCTCCACTGTCTTCTGTGGCAGAGAATTCAACAGGTTCACATATCACTGGGTGAAAATATATTGGACATGCCAGGCTTTGCCTGACTTGTTTCCAGCTTTCTCCCCGATCAGCTTGAAGAAGGATCCCAATCTGAAATGTCCATTCCTTCCACAGATGCTGCCTGACCTGCTGAGTTACTCCAGCACTCTGTGAAACGTCACCTATCCATGTTCTCCACAGATGCTGCCTGACCCGCTGAGTTACTGCAGCACTCTGTGAAAGCGAAGGAAATAGGCAACGTTTCGGGGCCAAAATCCTTATGGAAATAGGCAACGTTTCAGGCCGAAACCCTTCCGGGTTTCGGCCCGAAACGTTGCCTATTTCCTTACGTGCCTATTTCCTTCTCTCCATAGATGCTGCCTGACCCGCTGAGTTACTCCAGCACTCTGTGGACCGTCACCTATCCATGTTCGACGCAGATACTCCCCGACCCGCTGAGTTACTCCAGCAGTCTGTGAATCGTCACCTATCCATGTTCTCCACAGATGCTGCCTGACCCGCTGAGTTACTCCAGCACTCTGTGAAACGTCACCTATCCATGTTCTCCACAGATGCTGCCTGACCCGCTGAGTTACTCCAGCACTCTGTGAAACGTCACCTATCCATGTCTGTTGAGTTCATCCCGCACTTTGTATTTTTGGTCAGGATGCCAGCATCTGCAGTTCCTTGAGCCAACATCTAGTTGAGAGTTCTTTCTGCCCATTAGGTTGTATACAACCTGCAAGCAAAGTCTTGTTCTCTCTGCAGAATAAAAGCACGCCTCATTCCCACTCTGGCCTCCCTCGTTAAAACCATTCAAACATTCACAGGGGGGGGTGGTGGCGTTGCTGTCTTTCATTACATCTAACTTGCACAACAACAGCGGAATGTTCTCCCAAATAATAAGGACATAAAACTAGATACGGAGGAGGTTTATTTCATTAGCGATCATTAAATTAGCCTATCAAAAAATTTATTGGCCATCTTAAAAGTTAATCACGGAGCCCATTAAATAGAATGGAATTTTGACACACTGCCCTTTCCAGCAGAATATTAGTCAAAACAAAATGTATCTTGCTACATAAAGTCTATATGAATAACCAGTGATCCCTGGTTAAATTAATAATGGATTGTGTTTTTGTGACAGGGTTGGCGTTTATGTTGATATTGGTTTAGTTTAGAGATACAGCACGGAAACAGGCCCTTCGGCCCACCAAGTCCACACTGACCAGCGATCCCTACAGGCTAACACTACCCTACACACACACTAGGAAAGTTGATGCTTACACCGAGCCAATTAACCTACAAACCTGCACGTCTTTGGAGTGTGGGAGGAATCCGAAAATCACAGAGAAGAAACTCACGCAGGTCGCGTGGAGAACGTGCAAACTCCGTACAGACAGCACCCGCGGTCGGGATCGAACCTGGGACTCTGGCGATGTAGGCGCTCTACGGCAGTAACTCTACCGCTGCGCCACCGAGCCACCCATTGAGGATATACCACAGTTAGAGAGAGTTAGCTCCTCATTTTAATATCTATTTTCACTGGGGCATTTAATGCACAAGCACACAAGTCCATTTTAAGATGGTATCGTGCTATTATAAATGAATAAACTGTGGCAAGATAGCACTGTGTTCATAAATCCATGTCCTTTGTACAGATACACATGGTTATTGTAGACATTTTAAAGCCCTTTCATTTAAAGCCACGCTCCTTAAACCATGGGAATCATATCATGTGCTTACAGTTGCCATTGTCAAACTGTGTCCTTATAAAGTCACCTCACAACAACTTATTCCCTGAACATCTAACTGGAATTTGTAACTTAGTGAAACAAAGTTGATATTCCACCTAAACCTAACCTGCACCCAACTTTTTCGGTTAATCTATGTGTTCCTCATCTCCTTACAAGTAAAACTTTTAACATTCATCTCAAATATCATCTCAGTAAACTGTCTTAACTCCTGTGATCTGACTGGCAGCAAGAATTACGTCAACTCATGAGGTACCAATCATGGTTCCATCTAAGAAGAATGCTTTCCACACGAAACGTCACCTATCCATGTTCTCCATAGATGCTGCCTGATCCGCTGAGTTACTCCAGCACTCTGTGAAACGTCACCTATCCATGTTCTCCACAGATGCTGCCTGGACCCGCTGAGTTACTCCAGCACTCTGTGAAACGTCACCTATCCATGTTCTCCACAGATGCTGCCTGACCCACTGAGTTATGGTGCAGCAGCATCTATGGAGCGAAGCATAGGTAACGTTTCGGGCCGAAACCCTCTGGAAATAGGCAACGTTTCGGGGCGAAACCCGGAAGGGTTTCGACCCGAAACGTTGTCTATTTCCTTAGCTCCATAGATGCTGCCTGACCCGCTGAGTTACTCCAGCACTCTGTGAAACGTCACCTATCCATGTTCTCCACAGATGCTGCCTGACCCGCTGAGTTACTCCAGCACTGTGTGTGTTCTTTTTGGAAAATCAGCATCTGCCAAATGTACACTAATTCCGTCATACACCTACACCACCCTGGCAGTGCTTCCATTTCACTATGACCATCAGGATGAACATGAATGTGATCTCCAGCTTCTTCTCAGCAACCATCAGAGCCTTGGACACCAACTGCACAACACTAACCTCAGCTGTGAAGGCCTCTGGTTCCACTACCAACTTTGTTCACGATCTATTACCCGTGAATATTTTGTGTTGCTGTCATGTTGCTGCAAGTAAGAATCTTATTGTTCTGTTGTTGGTAAATTGTTAATTCATGACAATGATGACAACAGAGATAAGACAGTGTAATGTGTGAAAACGAGACGTCTCGTTCTCTATTGATGTCTTGTTTTCACACCTTACCCTTCCTTATCTCTGTGTCTCCCTCTCCCCCAACTCTTAGTCTGAAGAAGGGTCTCGCCCCGAAACGTCATTCCCACTCCTTCTCTCCAGAGATGCTGCCTGTCCCGCTGAGTTACTCCAGCTTTTTGTAACCCAGCATCAGCAGTTCCTTCCTGCACAGTTTAACCACTCTTGACATTGTGGAAGATTTCACTAAATCCAGTCCAGCTTATTGCTGGGTACATTTGTTCCCAAGATAAATCTTTTCTCTGGTGCGTCCCACTCTGGGTAACATTTCTATTCATGTCATGACAATTTAGACATTGCCCCAATTCAGCCTAAACCACAACTTGTTCTAATTCTGTCTCCATATTGTCCCAGCTGCTGTCTTATGGCGGATAAATTATTTCACTACACTTTAATTCCTGATCTATTTGATACTTTATTTTAATGTCATTTTACAAATGAGCAATGGGGTGTACTTAATCATAACACTCAACTGAGCTGCTGTCTTCAGGCTAAATTGCTTTCAATCATATTCGTGGACTCAATGGCAATTTCAGAACTCATTTTACTCTCCTTAACAAAGAGTACAAGGTAAAGCTGCACTGAAGATGAATATCTCAACTGCCTGAGTAACATAATTAAAACCCTCATCATCCCCGTCAAGAAACTTGCTGTTTGTGAGCTTTCTGCTGTATCGGCTGATACAAACAGTGGACGTGAAAGGAATGTTCTCCGCAAATCACTTCCTTTAAATCCTTGTAGATCAAAGCTGCACCTATTGTATCCTTCCCATCCGAAAACAAACCCAATACTGGAGAAGACAACTATGTTAAGATGTCAGACGGAAACACAGAGTGCAAAGCATTCAAATCAGGTTGAATCTACATAGTATACAAAGAGATATCGCTTCATTCACCCTGTGCTATTAACATTTCACTACCATGAAATTTTAATATCCCTTCTCTCTATACGGCAACCCTTTCTATAACTTATAGCTTTTAGCTGAGAGCTTCAAAGAAGAATTGCTCAAGTCCATCGTGGATTAATTCCAACAAAGAATAACAAGTCAACATGACCAATGCTTTTGATTTCGCCAAGTTGATGTTGAGATGATGCCCGTATCTGACATCAGATCTCACGTTTAGAATGGTTTGCATTGAGGAAGATTCCGTTTATTTTCAACGTGAACTCACCAAAATATTTCCAGCCTTTTATATGCAAGTCTATTTCAGATTGTTCAAATTGTGTTAGTATGCTTCTTACACAGTTAAAAGTTCAGCTGCAACTGTATGTTAAACCATTCTAAAACATGCAAGGACTACACGCACACACCATCGGGGGGGATGACTAGCTGGGAAGTCAAGGTTGTGAACTAAACCGCCTTCTGTGTGGTAAAATGTAAAATGGTTTTCACCTCCTCTCAATTCCAAAAACTTAAAACCTCGAGCTTTTGGGGGAAGAAAATATCTGCGTTTGTCCACACCTTTTAGTGCAACGGAAGGCTGTTGTTGGGATTGAAGGTTGCCTGCTGGAAACAACTTAATAAAGGACTAAAGCAACTTTGTACGTGAAGATTCTGCAAAGATATCAATATCAGTGTGGATGCATCAAAAAGTATCAACAATTATTACCTGAAGAGGTGTTACAAGAAATCTCATCTGCTGCAACGAGGACGAACTGATTTCTGCAAAAGAAGATAAAATTGACAATACTGCTTGGTGACGTTTGACTGGAAGATGTGTTATCTGCCCAGTGATCTGATGATTAAAGATATGGAGGGAGTGGGGGGGGGGAGGTCTTTATTTAAATAAATATGGGAGAAAAGGCTTTGAAAATTCAAAGATTATCTCGCTAAATGTTATCAGTTGATTCGCTCAGGCATGGTAAATTTAAAATATACAGGATGTGCCTAAACTTTCTAATCTTTCTAATCTAGTTATACAAAAGATCTCTGTATACAATATTGGATTGAAGTTCTAGATATTGGTTTATTCTTAATTGGACTTACAATAATTTTTTTTTCATCGTAGGTTAATCATTATATTAGTGTTCAGGGCAGGTTAATTTATTTATTTGCTGTTTTTTTATTTATCGTTTAATAAAGCTTTTTTTTTGCACGTAAAGTTCTGCTCAATAATTTCCCTGCAAGCTAATATAATGTTGGAAGATTATTCTTTAGATCATTACTTAACAGCATCAGTTTATATGCAAATTAGTTGAGTCTTAACTGATCAAACCCAGTTCTGCTTTTTTTTTTCCTCCTGAAATCACAGTGATAAATGGTCCCTCTCTATTTTACAAGACATATAATTGGAATTTGCATTAGGGTTTACATTTAAACATTTTAATTGAGACAATCAGAATCATATTCATTGGTGAGATATCATGATTGCTCATCTAAGTCCATTTCCAATTTAGGACGAGGTAAAACCATCTCTTGTTTAATTGGCTTTGAGGATGCAAAGTGAATAATGAGTCTTCACTGCTGCTGCTAAATTTAATTTCACCTTGTAAATTCTGTCCCATTTTTAACAATTCATTGGAGTTCTCAAATTAAATTAATCATATTTTCTCTGCATTTACTGAGTGGTTTATATCCTGGCAAAGACCGATTTTCTTTCATATACATACACATATTTACAATGGAAATTAAAATCCTTTATATCTAAGTTTTGGAGTTGTATGTTGGACAAATAATATGGTTGTAATATTAATATATATTTAATCTCTTGTTTCCAAAAAAAAACCCTAGCTAATTATAATTTGCAAAATTGTAATTTAAGATCTCAAAATATTCTATTATTCTTCATCTGTTCATTTATTAAACGTGGAGGCTAATATTTTCCACAATCAAATGGACAAATGCATAAATCAGAAAGATAATGTACACATTACTGATAGAAACATTTGCATTCCAACATTCCCCTATCTGTCGTTCCAGAACCAAAAATGAAGCAGTTATTGCAAACATTTATGGGTAAATTAGATTTGAGTCTACACAAAATCATACCAACAGCATCTACAAGCATACTGGTGCAGCGCATGCAAACTGGAGTATATGGAACTGCATTCAATGTACAAACTGCATGTGCATGGATAGAGAAGTGCAAACAGTAGTAGCTAAATTGATTCAATGGCATATATTTTGAGCTGGTAAATTCAATGGTTGTCACGAAAGGCATCCTGCTTGCAAGCCCGTTACACTGTACACAACAAAATGCACCTATCAAATCAAAAACCACCAGGCAGCCAAACAAGGCAAAAGTCCTTGCCCCGGGGGCTTAGCTCCAGAGGCCACACAGTGAACTGTAATGATGGCTCTATCGCAAGTGATATCGGTTGCTTTTTGTTTGTTACAGAGAAGCTGATTCCATCAAGTTAACAGGCATTGACAAAATGAGAGACTGCCTCTCCTTCCCAAACCCCATCAGATACAAACAGGCTTCAGAGTACTACGTGAGATGACCATCCGAAAAGCACAAACCCTTCACATTGCCATTAGTACTTACATACTCTTCAATGGCCATGCTTTCTGCATACTTGGTGGTAGAGGCTTATCTATGGGCATGCATTATGTAAAACACAGTAGGGTCGAGTCTGTTGCTCTGCTATTTTGTGACTCTGCTTAAAAACAAGAGCAGTTTTATCTTTCCGAAACATAGATGATAGGTGTGCAGTACTCGACCACTGTGTGTTCAGTTAACTGTGTTCAATGCTGTGACGCTGTTGGGAATATTCAGTATGAACGACTACTGATCCTCGGTTTTGGTTTTAACTAGTCCCGTGGTTTGTGTACAATATCTCGGCACCAATTTATTCCTGTGCTATCGTTCATGTGAGCTTTGCTACATTTTCCCAAACTGCGTCTGATCGAAATTTGCTTGTAAAACTATCAAAACTGCGGAAAGTTGCAAAACAGTATTAGAATGTAATACTGAGAAAGGCGTACTTTTTTTTTTTTTTTTTTTGCAATTTCAGATATGCTTTTGCACTGGAAATATTTAAAAAAAATAATAAGTCCATGATAATAAAATGCAATAGAACAAAATGTCAAAGAACAACACAGTTTTTATATGCAGATGCTGTCACATTCGGAGGTTTGTGCAACGTGCAAACAACACATATACACCTTTCACATAACACAAAGAAAACAATGTGTGAAGTGATCAGAAACCAGAAAAAAATAGTATACTGTAGTTTCATTGCTTCAAAGCATTGCTTACACAGGGAACTCTACGGCTTTTACTGTCCTGAACCTTGTAAGGCAAAGATAAACAAGGCAATCAGTAGATTTAGGACTTTCAGATAGTTATAGTAACAATCAGTCAACATTGCAATTGAATGATGATGTCAGGCAACGATATTCAAGTAGCACATGTAACCAAGCCACTGTAAGTCACATTAGAAATATGATTGTATTTGTTACATTTAGTACATCGCAATTAAAAATGCCCTGTTCGCTTTTCCAATTAAAAAATTAATTTCAGCTATTACCAGGCATATAATAGTCACGTAATGTGTTTCACAATAGCCGCTGATTCTCATTGCATAACCCATGCAAGTAATTGTCCTTTCATTACAGATACACAAGAGACACACACACGCGCGCACGCATGCACGCACACATTCTCACACACACACACACTCTCACACACACGCGCACGCATGCACACACACAGAAAAACACACACACACACACTCTCATTTTCACACACACACACACACTCACACACACTCTCACACACACACACACGTGCAGACACACACACACGTGCAGACACACACACACACACACACACTCTCATTCTCACACACACACACACACACACACACACACACACACACACACGTGCAGACACACACACACACACACACACACATTCTCACACACACACACACACACACACACACACACACACACACACACACACACACACACACACACACACACACATTCTCACACACACACACACACACACACGTGCAGACACACACACCTGTCATCACCTATGCACGAGGAAAGTTCCCTCATATTCTCTGCACCAAGACAGCATCAGAGCTGGAACTGAAGCTTGAAACAATGCAAGCCTCTGCAAGAACCATCAGGGGGAAGGGAGTGCAGAATTCGTATGATGACTGGATATAATTTAACAGTAAAATAACGGCCCTAGTATATAAGGTTACATTATTGAATTTCAGTGTGAGAAAAATAACAGAAGTCACCATTTTAAAGTCCATAGTGAGAAATTGATTAGTGGCTCTCAAAGAAATGAGTAAAAGGTAAATGTTAAACTAGAGATTGTCAATCATAATGCCATCTGGGGCCTGAGCAGTATTGATAAAGACATCGCCTGCCAATTATAAAGGTGGTTCACTGCCCCTGGCAAGGAATTTGCGAAGAAAGATTGATATTGCTAGCGATCGATCCCCGTCAATGGGGAATTCATGTGACATGTCATTTGGCACAAGTGCCACCACTTCAAGGTGCCGACAACTAGCGGAAGGAGAAGAGGAACTTGACTCCCACTTTGCTGTGTCAGTTCATTCTCTTCCACGCGGTAGAGATCCCAGGCCACGTACAACTCCAATAAACTCCCGCTTTCTAACATTGCGGCCTTAATACCAACATGTCACCCGATGAAAGGAGAGTAAGTTTCAAAAGATAAAAGAAAACATGTCAAAGAAAACAGTGAACGGAAATAAATAGCTGAAACGTAATATTCGGCAGATGGGAGAATACAAGTCGCAGGTGAACTGTTCAATTAAAAATAAAAGGCATCTATTGCCAATGATCAGAGAACGTTTGCACGTTCTTGCTAATCAAATTCTTGGGAGAAGTTGTTGCTTTTGGAAGGTGAATAAAAGTTTAGCGATGTGAATGTGGCACTGATCCATCAGAGTGGGACTTGCCACTGTGGTTAACATGTCTGCTGCACCTGGATGGCATGTGGCATCTTCAGATGGAAATATGTTTGGAAATATTCTTGCTAGTGAGGGAGTGCAGCGTAGGTTCACCAGTTTAATTCGCTGGATAGCGGGACTGTCATGGAGCGGCTGGGCTTGTACACTCTGGAGTTTAGAAGGATGAGAGGGGATCTTATTGAAACAAATAAGATTATTAAGGGTACACAAAAAAGCTGGAGAAACTCAGCGGGTGCAGCAGCATCTATGGAGCGAAGGAAATAGGCAACGTTTCGGGCCGAAACCTTTCTGCTTCTTCGGCCCGAAACGTTGCCTATTTCCTTCGCTCCATAGATGGAGGAAAAAGGCAATAGGAAATAGGCAACGTTTCGGGCCGAAACCCAAGGGTTTCGGCCCAAAACGTTACCTATTTCCTTCGCTCCATAGATGCTGCTGCACCCGCTGAGTTTCTCCAGCTTTTTTGTGTACCTTCGATTCTCCAGCGTCTGCAGTTCCTTCTTAAACAAGATTATTAAGGGTTTGGACATGCTAGAGGTGGGAAACATGTTCCCGATGTTGGGGGAGTCCAGAACCAGGGGCCACACAGTTTAAGAATAAGGGGTAAGCCATTTAGAACGGAGACGAGGAAACACTTTTTCTCACAGAGAGTTGTGAGTCTGTGGAATTCTCTGCCTAAGAGGGCGGTGGAGGCGGGTTCTCTGGATACTTTCAAGAGAGAGCTAGATAGGGCTCTTAAAGATATCGGAGTCAGGGGATATGGGGAGAAGGCAGGAACGGGGTACTGATTGTGGATGGTCAGCCCTGATCATATTGAATGGCGGTGCTGGCTGGAAGGGCCGAATGGCCTCCTCCTGCACCTATTGTCTGTTGTCTATTAATGTGAAGGGCTTTGTACTTTTCATCAGCAGTGCATATCCAGATGTGTACAGATGTTTCCTGGGCAGCAGAGTTGGAGCTGTGGGTTTGTTAACACTTCCACATGCTGCTGTAAGCAATGTCCAGCAAGTGGGCCGTGGTGTTATCAGGAATCACTCCTAGAACGCCCTGCACATGAAACATCATTGATCCTGGCAACTATCATCCATTTGATCAACTGTCCCTTACTAGCGATTGACACAAATGTTCGATAGGGGAGAGAGATTCTCAGCCACGATTGCGTGTCAAACTCATTCTGAAGTCTATTGTTGAGGCAGTCTCTGTGATGAAGAGTGGTCACAGTAAGAAATTTAAGAATCAAACTCGATTTTCTAATGAGGTTAATCCATATCTATTGGTCTCAAGTTCACGCACAAAGTTAAACTCTTGCTTTTAAATTCTTCTCAGTCATTTTGATTGGTAATTTTGCAGCGGATGTTAAATGCCAGTCAGTGAAACGTCTGAAGAAGGGTCTCGACCCGAAACGTCACCTTTTCCTTCGCTCCATAGATGCTGCCTCACCCGCTGAGTTTCTCCAGCGTTTTTTGTCTGCCTTCAATAAACCGTGACCTCCAGGTTCAGGAACAGCTTCTTCCCAACAACCATCAGGCTCTTGAACACTGCACAACACTGACCTCAGCAACTGTGATCTTCCACGGACCGTGTCTTTGGTTGGATCACGGCCTTGGGCTTTGCCATATTACCTGGTTATTAATTAATTGTATTTTTGATTACTCTACATTCATCTGTGTTTTGTTGGGTTTGTTGGACTTGTTAAGCTGCGGCAAGTAGGAATTTCATTGTTTCATTGCCAGTGCATATAAACACTCTTGACTCTTGACAAATGATTTAGAGCTGCTTTGGGAGGCGTGTGGGTAAACGCACATGGAATGTGGTATGATATCATTATCAAAGTTGGTCCTTAGACTTTGGGGAAACAGCACGGAAACAGGCCTTTTGCCCACCATCATTAACTTATTGGTAGACAAACATGCTGGGGAAACTCCACGGGTGTGGAAACATCCATGGAGTGAAGAAATAGGTGACGTTTTGGGTCGAGACCCTTCTTCAGACTGATGTGGGGGTGGGGGGGGGGGGGAAGAAGGAAGGAAGAGACGGAGACAGTGGGCTGTGGGAGAGCTGGGAAGGGGAGGGGAAGGAGGGAGAAAGCAGGGACTGCCTGAAATTGGAGAAGTTAATGTTTATGCCCCAGCGGTACGAACATTGACTTCTCCAATTTCAGGTAGTCCTTGCTTTCTATTTATTCAGCACGGTTTTGATTCATACTGTAGCAAAACCTACAGATCTAGGTCAACTACACTATCGGAAAAAAACTTAAAGTGCCGGAGTAACTCAGCGGGTCAGGCAGCATCTCTGGAGAACTTAAGACAGGCGATGTTCTGGGTTGGGACCCTACTTTAAACTTCAACGGAACAATGCCATCAAGACCACGGGAACAAATTGGGCTCTTTGCGGAGTTTCAAGGCAGGGATTGATCATTGGGAGTTAAAAATCTTCTTAAATATTTTCCAGTCAGTTCAGTTTATAGTCACGTGTACCGAGGTACAGTGAAAAGCTTTTGTTGCGTGCTAACCAGTCAGCGGAAAGACAATACATGATTACAATCGGTCCATTTACAGTGTATAGATATATGATAAGGGAATAACGTTTAGTGCAAGGTCAAGCCAGTAAGATCTGATGAAGGATAGTCCCAGGGTCACCAATGAGGTAGATAGTAGTTCAGGGCTGCTCTCTAGGGTGGTGCAGAGGTGGTTGAGCAGACAGTATCAGTGGGAAAATGCCATAGACCTCTCCAGGTGGGGCCAGCCATACCACTGATGTGTAGTGGCAGTCACATTCACAGTTCAATGACTTGTTTGGATGACAAATAACCATTCTGCAGTTTGTCGGTATCAAATGGTGCATGCGATGTCACATCATACGCGAGCATTGCGTGGCACATTCTCGTGGGCCGCTCCCATTTTTATCCCGTAAGCAACAAGACAGTTGTGGGTGGGGGATTGTGTCCTTACCTGTCGCTGTAGGCAGCGGCGGTAGCAGCGGCAGGCTGGGCATATCTGTATGCAGCATACCCACCCTGGAAAAGAAGAAGTTTGCTCAGTCCATCTGCAAGCTCACACCACCCATGGGCAATATTTTCAACACTTATGGAAGCAGGTCAAAGTTTAAACCTCCAATAGTAATCTCACATTCGATACACCCACAAACTGGAGTAGCAACACATTTAAACACTGTGCTGCAAGATGGATAGAATTTCCAATACAACTCCCCCTCCCATTCCGAATCTGACCTTTCTGTCCTGGGCCTCCTCCATGGCCAGAGTGAGTCCCACCGCAAATTGGAGGAGCAGCACCTCATATTTCGCTTGGGTAGTTTACACCCCAGCGGTATGAACATTGACTTTTCCAATTTCAGGTAGTCCCTGCTTTCTCCCTCTTTCCCCTCCCCTTCCCAGCTCCCCCACAGCCGACATTTCCAATACTATGTAGCCCTCCAACTTATCACATCAATTTACATGTGGAGGAAGGAACTGCAGGTGCTGGTATCAACTGAAGATAGACAAAAAATGCTGGAGTAACTCAGCGGGACAGGCAGCGTCTCTGGAGAGAAGGAATGGGTGACGTTTCAGGTCGAGACCCTTCTTCACCTGCGCCAAGGACTTGACCCGAAACCTCACCCATTCCTTCTTCAGAAGGATCTTGACCCTAAACTGCACCCGTTCCTTCTCTCCAGAGATGCTGCCTGTCCCGCTGAGTTACTCCGGCATTTTGTGTCTAAGCGTATCTCTTTGAACAACTCAGAGAAGGTTTACCAGACTGATTCCTGGGATGTCAGGACTGTCTTATGAAGAAAGACTGGATAGACTTGGTTTATACTCTCTAGAATTTAGGAGATTGAGAGGGGATCTTATAGAAACTTACAAAATTCTTAAGGGGTTGGACAGGCTAGATGCAGGAAGATTGTTCCCGATGTTGGGGAAGTCCAGAACAAGGGGTCACAGCTTAAGGATAAGGGGGAAATCCTTTAAAACCGAGATGAGAAGAACTTTTTTCACACAGAGAGTGGTGAATCTCTGGAACTCTCTGCCACAGAGGATAGTCGAGGCCACAGTTCATTGGCTATATTTAAGAGGGTTAGATGTGGCCCTTGTGGCTAAGGGGATCAGAGGGTATGGAGAGAAGGCAGGTACAGGATACCGAGTTGGATGATCAGCCATGATCATATTGAATGGCGGTGCAGGCTCGAAGGGCCGAATGGCCTACTCCTGCACCTAATTTATATGTTTCTATGTTTCTAACAACAATTTACGTGCCAACTCTGGCCTACAGATCGGATGATAATTTAAATGAACAATATCTCATACGCTGACTGTTTTAACATTTGAAAGGGAGCGGAAATCAAGTTTAATCATCCATAAACGATGGGACTTTGGGTTTTCTCAGCAAACAATGTGAGTGTTGATGGTTAAAATTCTAACGTGCACAGTTTGGAGAGAAATTGGAGAAGCAAAAGGTGTATTCCATGGACGATGTGGTGAGGAACTGCAGTGGTTGGCAAGTTCATTCAATGTTACCAGGTCACTTTATACATTTATACATGGGATCTCCTGTCTTTGTCAGATCATTAACAGAGGACACTAGGCAAGATGCTGAATGCTGCCGTTTATGTCAAGAGGACTGGATGTTTAGGGAAGTCCAGGACAAGGGGTCACAGCTTAAGGATAAGGGGGAAATCCTTTAAAACCGAGATGAGGAAAACTTTTTTCACACAGAGAGTGGTGAATCTCTGGAACTCTCTGCCACAGAGGGTAGTTGAGGCCAGTTCATTGGCTATATTTAAGAGGGAGTTAGATGTGGCCCTTGTGGCTAAGGGGATCAGAGGGTATGGAGAGAAGGCAGGTACGGGATGCTGAGTTGGATGATCAGCCATGATCATATTGAATGGCGGTGCAGGCTCGAAGGGCCGAATGGCCTCTACTCCTGCACCTAATTTCTATGTTTCTATCTTTCTATACATGGGATCTCCTGTCTTTGTCAGATCATTAACAGAGAACCCTAGGCAAGATCCTGAAGGCAAATTCAATGCTGCTGTTTATGTCAAGAGGACTGGAGTACAATATCAGAGATGTAATGCTGAGGCTCTATAAGGTGCATTTGGAATCCCGTGAGCAAATCTGGGCCCCATATCTAATGAAGCCCCATATCGAAGGATGTGCTGTCTCTGGAGAGGGCCCAGAGGAGGTTTACAAGAATGATCCCAGGAATGAGTGGGTTAACATATGATGGGCCTGTACTCGCTGAAGTTTAGAAGGTTGAGGGGGAACCTCATTGAAATGCACACAATAATGAAAGGCCTGGATAGAGTGGATGTGGAGAGGATGTTTCCACTAGTGGGAGAGTCTAGGACTAGAGGTCACAGCCTCAGAATTAAAGGGCGCTCTTTCAGAAAGGAGGTGAGGAGGAACTTCTTTAGTCAGTGGGTGGTGAATCTGTGGAACTCATTGCCACAGACGGCTGTGGAGGACAAGTCAGTGGGTATTTTTAAGGCAGAGAGAGGCAATTCTTGACTAGAACGGGTGTCAAGGGTTATGGGGAGAAGGCAGGAAAATGGGATTAGGAGGGAGGGTCCAGCCTGGATTGAATGGCGGAGTAGACTCGAAGGGCCGAATGGCCTAATTCTACTCCTATAACTGGTGAACTTGTGAACCTTTTCAATGGATATTTTCAAGGCAGAGATAGATAGATTCTTGATTGGTACGGGTGTCGAGAGTTATGGGGAGAAGGTTTTGAGATTGGGTTTGAGAGGGAAAGATACATCAGCCATGATTGAAAGGTGGAAGAGACTAGATGGGCTGAATGGCCTAATTCTGTTCTTATTCCTTATGACCTTTTCCACCAGTAGCTAAATGCCTATTTTAATGGCATTCTAAATCATAACAAGTTATATTCTTGACTTAGTTTGTTCAGCCCAAGCCTGGAGCGGTTATGAAATGGAACCTCATGACAACCCTTCAATCTGAAATGATGTTTTGGATTTTTAATCTTTTGGATGGCTTGTCACATGAAAACAACATTCAAAAAAGAGAATTAAAAGATTTGTTTTCCTCTGTTGTGCTGCAGCAGGTAAGGATTTAATTGTTCTATCTGGGACCCAGGACAATAATACACTCTGGACTATTAACACTAAGCGACGAATTTTAATTTGAGTTTTGAGATTGGGGCGAGACCATCATATCTTTCCAGTTCAAATTTAAGAAAAACATACATTGACTGAAGTTTAGGAGTAACATGAGGGGGAACTTCTTTACTCAGAGAGTGGTGGCTGTGTGGAATGAGCTTCCAGTGAAGGTGGTGGAGGCAGGTTCGTTTTTATCATTTAAAAATAAATTGGATAGTTATATGGACGGGAAAGGTATGGAGGGTTATGGTCTGAACGCAGGTATATGGGACTAGGGGAGAATATGTGTTCGGCACGGACTAGAAGGGTCGAGATGGCCTGTTTCCGTGCTGTAATTGTTATATGGTTATATCGTCTTTATTCAACGATAGCTTGCAGTTTAATGCAACAAAATAATAGCCACCTGCTAAATAAGTGTTGAAAATACTGAAACATCTTCTCAAGATAACCCTTACGTATAAATCCTTTAGCATTTGTTGGGCCTCATATTAAAATGAATTATCTGGAAGTATGCAAGCTGGAATTAAATCAGTGCAAATTATTCTAATTAAATTAGCTCTTGCTCATTTTGAAAGTTTGTATAATTATGGATCTTCAATTAACTAAGGGGACAAACAAAATGCACATTGGGAATGAACCGTGGGCAGTGATGCATCGATTGTCAAACTGTGAGCTAGGTTGAGCATTTCGGCTCAATGGCCCAGAATGTTTGATCAAGCATTTCTAAATTATTTCAGCATGCCAATTAACACAGAGAGAATCCAGTCTCTGTAGATTAAGCAAACACCAATTAAAACCTGGCTCAGATGTGGCCATCCCACCGTCCCAGGGGGACAACCTACTCACACCAACTATTCTTTCAAATGCAGTGGAGAAAAAAATAAAAATATTATTTAAAAAAAACAAGATGGCTAAGCATTCAGCCAAGATCTTCTCCTCAACATCGGCGTACATTCATCGTAATATGTTTTGCCACCATTCACCCCAAGCTCTAGTGGTTTTAACAAGACCCAAACTGTCCCAAAAGGGTACCAATGTTTCATTGAGTGTCACCCCTTGCTGTGTCGAATAACGCCTCCACCATTTCACAAGTAGTAAACACATTTGGCAGCAATCCCCATTCACTGCGACACTCATCATCCAACACTCCGTACCTGTGGGGACTTACTGCCAAACACAGACTCTCCACATACTATTCTATAACCAAACAGAAAATATGTTTTGAATGTAAAAATAATTTAATAACCCGTAAAACCAAAAAGCCGTTCCTCTTCAAGTTTGCCTTTGATTCTGAAACATTCCAAATCTAAATTCCATCCAATTTAAGTATCACCTAATCAACGAAAAACAAACAAACATAGGTAGTGTTTTGAGTCATGGGGAGAAATGTTCATGCTGTCTCAAGTTGAAAGGGCTTCTTCCTCTATAACATTTCACACAGCCTAATATTTCATAGTCTCTAGAAGATGAATTGTGATGGCTTCGAAGCCAGAACGTAATTTAGAGTTCCCAAATGTTGTCTAATGCATTTTTTAAATATTTGCATCTATTAAATTTAATCAATTTAAACTTGGAGGCAAAGTCCTAATTTTGTTAGTTCAGCAAAAATAAAATCCGATGAAGCAACTTCCAAACGGGGAAACTGTAAGGCGACCATTTCACAACATGATGTAAAATGCGTTTTTGTTTACACAGTCCTGCGTAAAAAGTGACTTCAACATGTTGTGAAGTTTGTTGATGACACAGACAGAGGGAATTATGTCATCGTCTTCGGAGAAATGGCGTCACATTTGATCTGGACTTTGTATGAAGAATAAACAAATAATGAAAATGAAACAAATATTGGTGGTGGGACATAGTATATGATTCTAAAGATCCCGCTGTTTAAGAAAGAACTGCAGATGCTGGAAAAATCAAAATGCTGGAGAAACTCAGCGGGTGAGGCAGCATCTATGGTGACGTTTCGGAATAACACTTTTTCACTGGAGAAGATAGATAGGTGACGTTTTGTGTTGAGTCTAGAGTTACCAACCTTCTCACTCCTAAATATGGGACAAGAGGTCAAAATACTCCTGCACCTATTTTCTATGTTTCTAGGAGAATCTCATCTGACTCGGTGGGCAGCGACCTTGTCACCCTGACCCATCCATTGGCAAGGACAATACACAATAGGTGCAGGAGTAGGCCATTCGGCCCTTCGAGCCAGCACCACCGTTCAATATGATCATGGCTGATCATCCACAATCAGTATCCCGTTCCTGCCTTCTCCCCATATCCCCTGACTCCGCTATCTTTAAGAGCTCTATCTTACTCTCTCTCTAAAGTATCCAGAGAACCGGCCTCCACCGCCCTCTGAGGCAGAGAATTCCACAGACTCACCACTCTCTGTATGAAAAAGTGTTTCCTCGTCTCTGTTCTAAATGCGTTACCCCTTATTCTTAAACTGTGTGGCCCCTAGTTCTGGACTCCCCCAACATCAGGAACATGTTTCCTGCCTCTAGCATGTCCAAGCCCTTAACAATCTTATATGTTTTAATGAGATCCCCTCTCATCCTTCTAAACTCCAGAGTGTACAAGCCCAGGGGGAAAACGGCAGTCGCAGGGAGAACGTACAAACTCCACACAGACAGCACCTGAGGTCAGGATTGAACCCGGGTCTCTGGCGCTGTGAGGCAGCAGCTCTACCCGCTGCATCACTGGGCTGCTGTTGGTCTCTGTAACAAAGAACACCGTACACTGTACACAAGGTCTCTTGGTTCTTGATTCCTCTACTCTGGGTAAAAGACTCTTGTTCATTAACCATATCCATTCTCCTAATGATTCTATACACCTCTACAAGACAACCCCTCAGCCTCCTGTGCTCCAAGGAATAAAGACCTAGGCTGTCCCAACCTCTCCCTGTAGCTCAGGCCCCTCGAAGCCTAGGAGCATCCTGGCCAATCTTCTCCACACCCTTTCCAGTCCCATTGCTTTGGAAGGTAGAATTGGTGAGGTTTCGGGTCGAGACCCTTCTGGAAACTCAGTGGGTGAGGCAGCATCTATGGAGCGAAGGAATAGGTGACGTTTCGGGTCGAGACCCTTCTGGAAACTCAGTGGGCGAGGCAGCATCTATGGAAGATTGTTCCCGATGTTAGGGAAGTCCAGGACAAGGGGTCACAGCTTAAGGATAAGGGGGAAATCCTTTAAAACCGAGATGAGAAGAACTTTTTTCACACAGAGAGTGGTGAATCTCTGGAACTCTCTGCCACAGAGGGTAGTTGAGGCCAGTTCATTGGCTATATTTAAGAGGGAGTTAGATGTGGCCCTTGTGGCTAAGGGGATCAGGGGGTATGGAGAGAAGGCAGGTACGGGATACTGAGTTGGATGATCAGCCATGATCATATTGAATGGCGGTGCAGGCTCGAAGGGCCGAATGGCCTACTCCTGCACCTAATTTCTATGTTTCTATGTTTCTATGAATGAAGGAATAGGTGACGTTTCGGGTCGAGACCCTTCCGGAAACTCAGTGGGTGAGGCAGCATCTATGGAGCGAAGGAATAGGTGACGTTTCGGGTCGAGACCCTTCCGGGTCTCGACCCGAAACGTCGCCTATTCCTTCGCTCCATAGATGCTGCCTCACCCGCTGAGTTTCTCCAGCATTTTTGTCTACCTTCGATTTTCCAGCATCTGCAGTTCCTTCCTAAACATCATAGCTTTGGAAAATGCATGTGGAAATGAGCAATGTTTTTTTGGGGGAATAATGTGCACTGGGTATAACGCTTTCTGAAATGCATTAGCGCATCACAGGCTCTGAGGAAGACTTGTAAGAAGAATGGCTTTGGTAACGAGAGACAAACAGTTTGTGCATTACAAATACTTACGTAGATATCCGCACCATAAAATCCATCCTGGTACACGACACTGCAAAGATTCACACACAAAAAAGAAACATTGCGGTTAGTGCATTTTCACCGAGAGTCACCCCACCGATGAGCCCACTGCGGGAGTGAAGATGGCAACATCCTACACATTTTTCGAAGAGCATATATTCACTTAGTAAAGACAGGAACATTAATAATAAAGTGTCACATTTTTGGTACCAAGATACCAATTCTCTGCCTCTCGGGCGGTGGAGGCCGGTTCTCTGGATACTTTCAAGAGAGAGCTAGACAGGGCTCTTAAAGATAGCGGAGTCAGGGGATATGGGGAGAAGGCAGGAACGGGGTACTGGTTGGGGATGATCAGCCATGATCACATTGAATGGCGATGCTGGCTCGAAGGGCCGAATGGCCTCTACTCCTGCACCTATGGCGGGACTGTCATATGCTGAGAGAATGGAGCGGCTGGGCTTGTACACTCTAGAGTTTAGAAGGATGAGAGGGAATCTCATTGAAACATATAAGATTATTAAGGGATTGGCCACACTAGAGGCAGGAAACATGTTCCCGATGTTGGGGGAGTCCAGGACCAGGGGCCTGAAATTGGAGAAGTCAATGTTTGTACCGCTGGGGTGTAAACTATTTGTTTGTTTGTTTGGAGATACAGCACGGATACAGGCCCTTCTGCCCATCAGGTCCACCAGCGATCCCCGCACACTAACACTATCCTACACCCACTAGGGACAATTTTTACATTTACACTAAGCCGATGAATCTACAAACCAGTACGGAGTCTTTGGAGTGTGGGAGGAAACCGAAGATCTCGGGGATCTCTCAGCCACGATCCCATTGAATGGCGGTGCTGGCTCGAAGTGACGAATGGCCTACTCCTGCACCTATTGTCTATCATCTATAAAACCAGCCCAGGTCACGGGGAGAACGTGCAAACTCCGTACAGGCAGCACCCGTGGTCAGCACTCGCTGTAAGGCAGCAGCTGTAACGTGACTTCCCTTATTGCCGGGGTTATAACGATACATTCTTCCTGACAGACAGAATGATCCGTGTGTGGATTATGCTCCCAGCTAGAGTGGGGACATGACCTAAGAAATAATTAGACGTGTGCAGCAGGCAGATGCATGAGTTTAGACAGACCAAACAGATTTCCTCATTCATAAGTTTCATTTGATCTTGGGAATATGTGGCTGTGCTTTCACTAAGTAGTAAAGTAATTAAAATGTCTGTGTGTTGCCCTCTTATCTGTTGCTAAAGCTCTCACCATCTCTCACACACATTTTACTATTCCTGGAAATTAAAAGAAAATATTGAATGTACAGCAATTTTATATAAATATCAACAGTGTTGCCAATGGCAGCGGAGTGAGAGAAACTGTTTGGGAAGGTGCCCAGTTGACTGGAGGGATATCCGCCCTCATAGACATTGTGTGCCTGTCTCCAAATAACAAATGTTACACAAAAAAGCTGGAGAAACTCAGCGGGTGCAGCAGCATCTATGGAGCGAAGGAAATAGGCAACGTTGCCTATTTCCTTCGCTCCATAGATGCTGCTGCACCCGCTGAGTTTCTCCAGCTTTTTTGTGTAACCTTCGATTCTCCAGCATCTGCAGTTCCCTCTTAAACTCCAAATAACAAATCTTCATTTAACATATTGGATTTGGGTCAAGAGGAAAATGATACATTTTCCATGTCACACTCATCTCCAAGCAAATGAATGTTAACGTCAGGGCAGTAGTCAAGGCAGGAGGATAGGGCAGTGTTGGATCTCAGTAGTGGGCAAATCTGAGGAAGGACATTCTTGCCATAGAGGGAGTGCAGAGAAGGTTCACCAGACTGATTCCTGGGATGTCAGGACTTTCATATGAAGAAAGACTGGATAGACTCGGCTTGTACTCGCTGGAATTTAGGAGATTGAGGGGGGATCTTATAGAAACTTACAAAATTCCTAAGGGGTTGGACAGGCTAGATGCAGGAAGATTGTTCCTGATGTTGGGGAACTCCAGGACAAGGGGTCACAGCTTAAGGATAGAGGGGAAATCCTTTAGGACCGAGATGAGAAAAACTTTTTTCACACAGAGAGTGGTGAATCTCTGGAATTCTCTGCCACAGAAGGTAGTTGAGGCCACAGTTCATTGGCTATATTTAAGAGGGAGTTAGATGTGGCCCTTGTGGCTAAAGGGATCGGGGGGTATGGAGAGAAGGCAGGTACGGGATACTGAGTTGGATGATCAGCCATGATCATATTGAATGGCGGTGCAGGCTCGAAGGGCCGAATGGCCTGCTCCTGCACCTATTTTCTATGTTTCTATGTTTATATGTTAACGGCAGGGCAGTAGTCAAAGCTGGAGGATAGGGGCTGTGTTGGATCTCAGGAGTGGGATGGTGTTTCGGGCTGAGGGCTTTATTGACATGAATGCTGGCTCTCATTGCAAAGGGATTTTAGCAAGAGTGAGTGCAGAAACTAAACAGTGTATCATCTGTGGGCTAGTAACAGAGAGGACACGAATGGCCTGAGCTACAGGGGGAGGTTCAGCAGCCTAGGACTTTATTCCTTGGAGCACAGGAGGATAAGGGGTCATTTTACAGAGGTACATAAGTTCATGGGAGGAATAGATAGGGTGTGTAGGGATAGAATGAACTATTCATCTGAGCAAATGCTGCTTTAAATACGGACAGCTCTCATAGAGTGATACAGTGGGGCAACATCCTTGTAAATCTCTGAACCCTTTCCAGCTTGACAACAGCTTTCCTGTAAAACAGTGCCCAGAACTGAACACAATATTCTAAATGCGGCCTCACCAACCTCTTATACAACTGCAACATGACCTCCCAACTTCTATAGTCAATACTCTGACTGATGAAGGCCAATGGGCCAAAACATAGACATAGAAAATAGGTGGAGGAGGAGGCCATTCGGCCCTTTGGCATCTGTGGAGAACATGGATAGGTGACGTTTCACAGAGTGCTGGAGTAACTCAGCGCGTCTAGCAGCATCTATGGAGCTAAGGAAATAGGCAACGTTTCGGGCCGAAACCCGGAAGGGTTTCGGCCCGAAAAGTTGCCTATTTCCATAAGGATTTCGGCCCCGAAACGTTGCCTATTTCCTTCGCTCCATAGATGCTGCTGCACCATAACTCAGCGGGTCAGGCAGCATCTGTGGAGAACATGGATAGGTGACGTTTCACAGAGTGCTGGAGTAACTCAGCGGGTCAGGCAGCATCTGTGGAGAACATGGATAGGTGACGTTTCACAGAGTGCTGGAGTAACTCAGCGGGTCAGGCAGCATCTCTGGAGAGAAGGAGTGGCCGATGTTTCGGGACATAGAAACATAGAAACATAGAATATAGGTGCAGGAGGAGGCCATTCGGCCCTTCGAGCCAGCACCGCCATTCATTGTGATCATGGCTGATCATCCCCGATCAATAACCCGTGCCTGCCTTCCCCCCATATCCCTTGACTCCACTAGCCCCTAGAGCTCTAGATAACTCTCTCTTAAATCCATCCAGTGACTTGGCCTCCACTGCCCTCTGTGGCAGGGAATTCCACAAATTCACAACTCTCTGGGTGAAAACGTTTTTTCGCACCTCAGTCCTAAATGACCTCCCCTTTATTTTAAGACTGTGTGGCCCCTGGTTCTGGACTCGCCATTATGAAGTTATGAGGTGGTGAATCTGTGGAATTCATCACCACATATGGCGGTGGAGGTCAAGTCATTAGATATTTCTGAAATGGAGATTGATAGGTTCTTGATTGGTGAGACCAATTCTGGAGTATGATGTACAATTTTGGTCGCCCAATTATAGGAAGGATGTCAACAAAATTGAGAGAGTACAGAGGAGATTTACTAGAATGTTGCCTGGGTTTCAGCAACTTAGTTGCAGAGATAGGTTGAATAAGTTAGGTCTTTATTCTCTGGAGCGCAGAAGGTTAAGGGGGGACTTGATAGAGGTCTTTAAAATAATGAGAGGGATAGACAGAGTTTATGTGGACAAGCTTTTCCCTTTGAGAATAGGGAAGATTCAAACAAGAGGACATGACTTCAGAATTAAGGGACAGAAGTTTAGGGGTAACATGAGGGGGAACTTCTTTACTCAGAGAGTGGTAGCGGTGTGGAATGAGCTTCCAGTGGAAGTGGTGGAGGCAGGTTTGTTGGTATCAGTTAAAAATAAATTGGATAGGTATATGGATGAGAAGAGAATGGAGGGTTATGGTATGAGTGCAGGCAGGTGGGACTAAGGGAAAAAAAGTTGTTCGGCATGGACTTGTAGGGCCGAGATGGCCTGTTTCCGTGCTGTAATTGTTATATGGTTATTAAGGGGAAAATGGGGTTGAGAGGGAGAGATAGATCAGCAGCGGAGTAGACTCAATGGGCCGAATGGCCTAATTCTGTTCCTACGCCCTATGGTCCATTGGTCTATGACTTGGTCTCCATTTCTTGGTGTGCAACTTAAACATGACAGAACTTTGGATCAAAACAGAAATCTCTTTGATGGACAACCTCGCAAGGTTTGCAGCAAGGAGGGTTTTAGGACTTGCACTTGGTCGAAGAAAATGTTGTTGATGTTCTTGATGGTGGAGTTAAGGTTGGCGAAGGGTGTGAAGAGATTTTATTTCTTTCTTGAATTCTGACCAACCTCCTTGAGAGACAAAAAGTGCTGGAGTAACTCAGCGGGACAGGCAGCATCTCTGGAGAGAAGGACAGGGTGATGTTTTGGATCGTGACTCAAGAAGGGTCTTGATGAGTTACTCCAGCATTTTGTGTCTGTCTTCGGTGTAAACCAGCACCTGCAGTTCCTTCCTACACTAGAGGCAGGTGTTTGCAATCACCCAGATGAATACAGTACCCTCTTGACCCTTGTTGGATGTGCTGCAGAGTTCATTATCCGGCACGGGTTGGGAAAGAAACAATGAAACTACATTTGTGTGACTCTACCATCAAGCTTTAGCTTGGGTGGCACGGTGGCACAGTGGTAGAGTTGCTGCCTCACAGCCCCCAGAGTCCCAGGTTCGATCCTGACCACGGGTGCCGACTGTACGGAATTTGTACCTTCTCTCCTGGACCACATGGGTTTGCTCCAGGTGCTCCGGCCTCCTCCCACACTCCAAAGTCAGGTTTGTAGGTTAAGTGGCTGTGTATCTGTGTGTAGGGCAGTGTTAGTGTGCGGGGAATTGCCGGTGGGTTGAAGGGGCCTGTTTCTGTGCTGTATCTCGAAACTAAACTAAACTAAACTAAGGTAAACTACACTAAAGTGAGCTGAGTGTGCAAGGTTTGCCGTGTTAGGAGGTTAGTGCACGCATGCCAAGCTAAGCCCAGCAGCCACCCATTGTAACGCCAGCCAGCCCGCCCGCTGATGAGATGCCCCAGCCCGGACTCACCCGCCATAGGCTGGTATGGGAGGGGGCGGTGCAGCTGCACGGAAGGTGTTGTACACCGTACGTCCTCGGCCCCTCAGGTGAGCCCCTCGGTAGGCAGCAGCAGCCGTGGCAGCTGGGTAGGGGAAGCCGGGAACTGCGGAGAGACAAAAGCAACAGCAATAAGGCACGGCCAAGCCCGCTAATCAGCGTGAGAGAGACTCCTCCCGCTTACACCCCCCACCACCACGATCTTTGTCTTCACTTGACCAGACCAGTCACCTGTTGAGAGGACAAGGAGCTTCCTGGGCTAGGAAAGGATTTCTTATAACGCCAAACGCAAATGGCAAACATTTCCATTGTAGTTGCTGCAGAGTTTCCCAGTTGGATCCTGATGGGATTTCACAGTTTCCTGAACACTCTAACAATGGGATAATAGACCATAGATAATAGGTGCAGGAGTAGAGGCCATTCAGCCCTTCAAGCCAGCACCGCCATTCAATGTGATCATGGCTGATCATCCCCAATCAGTACCCCGTTCCTGCCTTCTCCCCATATCCCCTGACTCCGCTATCTTTAAGAGCCCTATCTAGCTCTCTCTTGAAAGTATCCAGAGAACTGACCTCCACCGCCCTCTGAGGCAGAGAATTCCACAGACTCGCAACTCTCTGTGTGAAAAAGTGTTTCCTCGTCTCCGTTCTAAATGGCTTACCCCTTATTCTTAAACTGTGTGTGGCCCCTGGTTCTGGACTTGCCCAACATCGGGAACATGTTTCCTGCCTCTAGCGTGTCCAAACCCTTAATAATCTGTTTCAATAAGATCTCCCTCTCATCCTTGTAAACTCCAGAGTGTACAAGCCCAGCCGCTCCATTCTCTCAGCGTATGACACGTCCCGCCATCCCGGGAATTAACCTGGTGAAGCTGTTGCAAATCATTTGAACTCATGTCAAGACATTCAGACATGGTACAGATCGGTGTGGTACGTATGTGGCCCTGCTTACTGGTGAATTTAATGCTCCACAGACCTGTCTTAAGCACAAGTTAAAAATGCAATTCATACGGAGAAAGCTGGATCTGAGACACTAATGCCCAGAAACGGGTGATATAAGCTGGACAAAAATGCTGGAGAAATTCAGCGGGCGAGGCAGCATCTATGGAGCGAAGGAATAGGTGACGTTTTGGGTCGAGACCCGGAAGGGTCTCGACCCGAAACTTCGCCTATTCCTTCGCTTCATAGATGCTGCCTCACCCGCTGAGTTTCCCGAAACGTCACCTATTCCTTCGCTCCATAGATGCTGCCTCACCTTCTTCAGACCGATGTGGAAGGAAGAGGCGGAGACAGTGGGCTGTGGGAGAGCTGGGAAGGGGAGGGGAAGGAGGGAGGAAGCAGGGACTACCTGAAATTGGTGAAGTCAATATTCATACCGCTGGGGTGCAAACTACCCTAGCGAGATATGAGGTGCTGCTCCTCCAACTTGCGGTGGGACTCACTCTGGCCATGGAGGAAGTCCCAGGACAGAAAGGTCTAATTTGGTATGGGAGGGGGAGTCGAAGTGCTGAGCCACCAGGAGATCAGGTTGGTTACTGCGGACCGAGCGGAGGTGTTGGGCAAAGCAATCGCCAAGCCTGCGCTTGGTCTATGCAAGGCAATATCACTTAGCTGCAAGGGCTAATGGAATCAGATTAAATTCAAAGCTTCATTTCTGCAAAGCTATTAAACTGTGGGGGAACAGAAACAGTTTTGGGATTGCCAACTTTCTGCAGGTGGTATGCGATCATTAGCGCTGTAAAGAGCCATAACCAGCTGTACACAGAACAGCCAGGATAACAGCTCATCGTTACTGTTGGGTGAACGTGCCAATTATGCCAACCTCTGCTGTACATCCACCAATTATTGCAGCGACTTGTAACAGCCCCAGAGGATGCACCAGAAGTCTGATTTTAGTGTAGTTTTAGAGATACAGCGGGCAACAGGTCCTTCGGCCCATCGAGTCCGTGCCGACCAGCGATCTCCACACACTAACACTATCCTACACACACCAGGGACAATTTACACATATACCAAGCCAATTAACCTACAAACCTGCACGTCTTTGGAGTGCGGGAGGAGTTACTCCAGCACTCTGTGAAACGTCACCTATCCATGTTCTCCACAGATGCTGCCTGACCCACTGAGTTACTCCAGCACTCTGTGAAACGTCACCTATCCATGTTCCCCACAGATGCTGCCTGACCCGCTGAGTTATGGTGCAGCAGCATCTATGGAGCTAAGGAAATAGGCAACATTTCGGGACGAACCTTCTGGAAATAGGCAACGTTTCGAGCCGAAACCCAGAGGGTTTCGGCCCGAAACGTTGCCTATTTCCTTAGCTCGATAGATGCTGCTGCACCCGCTGAGTTACTCCAGCACTCTGTGAAATGTCACCTATCCATGTTCTCCACAGATGCTGCCTGACCCTCTGAGTTACTCCAGCACTCTGTGAAATGTCACCTATCCATGTTCTCCACAGATGCTGCCTGACCCGCTGAGTTACTCCAGCACTCTGTGAAACGTCACCTATCCATGTTCTCCATAGATGCTGCCTGACCCGCTGAGTTACTCCAGTACTCTGTGAAACGCCACCTATCCATGTTCTCCACAGATGCTGCCTGACCCACTGAGTTACTCCAGCACTCTGTGAAACGTCACCTATCCATGTTCTCCACAGATGCTGCCTGACCCACTGAGTTACTCCAGCACTCTGTGAAACGTCACCTATCCATGTTCTCCACAGATGCTGCCTGACCCGCTGAGTTACTCCAGCACGTTGTGCTTTACATGTGAATTAGTTATCAGGACAAATTTTATAGCTGCGGAAACGAAATAATTTATGAGTGGAATCTGTGAGTTTTAAGATAGCTATCATTAAAATTGAAAAGTTTTGATCTTGTAGCCAGCTGCATTGTAAGGCAATACTCTAATGATTTCATCCCTTCGTCTGGTACCTAGGCATTACGCCTTTCAGTTAAAGACTCTGCAAGATCCTTTTTCATATACATGAAAGCTTGGCGCTAATCCTGTTAGGATGGAGATGCAACGATAGAGGCTGCAGCAATCAGAATTACAGTGCCATGGAAGATGAAAGTATAACCCTGATCAACCACGTTCCTGTGTACGTACAGCCCAGCGCCAAATTTCTCTACGCTCTGCAGCTCAGAGCAGTTATACCCTTTCATCACCATCAGAGAAGGTTTGCTTCATTCAGCCAAAATATTGCAGTTTGCCGGTCTCAAGAATGCCAACTGATGTATCAAACGGATCTTTATTCAAAAGTTCGGTTTTCAGTACACAGGTTCTCTAGACACGTCTGGCCACATCGGTGGTCAGCGCTGAACTGGGGCACAAAACCGCGCGAAAACAAGCAGCCCCTCCTGAGTCACGTGACCGCGTCTTCCGGCGTGCTCCAGTAGGCGTGCTACAGCAGCCTACAAATGCAAAGGCCAAAATTCCAGGTACATGGACCAGCGGACCACACATGGACACTGGTGGGAGTTTGCTGTCAGCGTTAATGCTGTTTCATAGTTTGAATCAAATTCATTTAGTTCAGTTTAGTTCAATGTCACGTGTACCGAGGTACAGTGAAAAGCTTTTGTTGCGCGCTAACCAATCAGCGGAAAAGACAATGCATGGTTACAATCGAGCCGTTCACAGTGTACAGATACATGATAAGGGAATAACGTTTAGTGCAAGGTAAAGTCAGCAAAGTCCGATCAAGGATAGTCCGAGGGTCACCAATCAGGTAGATAGTAGTTCAGGACCGCTCTCTAGTTGTGGTAGGATGGTTTAAAAACTCTTCCACATCTTTGTAAAACTTGGATTGTTACAAGAACTGGTCCTGTACACCAGCGGGTGCTTAAGCCAGTTCTGAGGCAGCTGCTAGATTTACGGGGGTTGGGGGGGGGGGGGGGGTGTGGGGGGGGGGGGGGGGGGGGGGGGGTGGTTCTGGACTCCCCCAACATCGGGAACATTTCTCCTGCATCAAGCCTGTCCAACCTTTCAAGAATGCTATGTGTAGCAAAGAACTGCAGATGCTGGTTTAAATCGAAAATAGTGACAAAATGCTGGAGTAACTCAGCGGGACAGGCAGCATCTCTGGAGAGAAGGGATGGGTGATGTTTCGGGTCGAGACCCTTCTTCAGACCCGTAAGGATGCTATATGTTTCTAGCTGTGTCACAGCTGGGTGGATGTTTAGAGATTTCAGTAACTTTTCTCAATTTCAGAACAAAATATTAAAAGGGGAAATAAGCAAGGAAAAATTGCACATGTGTCATTATCGGAATAAGAAGCTTACATTTTACAAATCAGTAAATTGAACTATTATCTATTCCCGTACGTTTCAGAAAAACAGTTTTGAATGAAGCTGAACTCAAATTTCTATCCTTGCACAGAGGTACCTGAATCTGTCGACTTAGATTAGAAGAATGCAAAAGTAAACTAATAGACTGCATGATTTGTACCCGAGCACAGCTCAGAACTACAGTTAAATTATGTATTCCATAAACATATTCTGTGCATTTCATTCAGGCTTGGCAAGAAATATTGAGCACAGTTCTGATCTCCTACATACAGGAAGGATATGGAGCACAGGAGGCTGAGGGGTGATAGAAACATAGAAACATAGAAAATAGGTGCAGGAGCCTGCACCGCCATTCAATCTGACCATGGTTGATCATTCAACTCAGTATCCCGTACCTGCCTTCTCTCCATATCCTCTGATCCCCTTAGCCACAAGGGCCACATCTAACTCCCTCTTAAATATAACCAATGAACTGGCCTCAACTACCCTCTGTGGCAGAGAGTTCCAGAGATTCACCACTCTCTGTGTGAAAAAAGTTCTTCTCATCTCGGTTTTAAAGGATTTCCCCCTTATCCTTAAGCTGTGACCCCTTGTCCTGATCTTACAGAGGTGTGTAAAGCATGAGGGGAACAAATAAGGAGAATGTGGAGACACTTTCACCCAGGGCAGGGGAATCATGAACCGGGGCTCATAGGTTTAAGGTGGGGGGGGGAAGATTTAATAGGAACGCAAGGGGCAACATCATCACTCAGAGGGTGGTGAGTGTATGGAGCGAGCTGCCAGAGGAGGTAGTTGAGCCAGGGACTATAACAACATCTAAAATACACTTGGACAGGTCGATGGATAGGAAATGTTTAGAGGGATATGGGCCAAATGCGGGCAGGTGGAACTGGCTTAGATGGAGCATCTTGGTCACCATGGCTAGGTTGGGCCGAAGGGCCTGTTTCCATGCTGTACATCACTATGACTCAATACTGGTTAAACGCCACTTTCATATCAGCCTCCACCACCACCCCTTCCCCACACATCTCCTTTAAACTTTGCCCCTCGAACTTTAGTATAAAAACCACTGAAGCTTTGTGAGAAAAAAACATTCTTATACAATATTATATCTGTACTAGCTTATAAGGATTGTGGGCTGAATGGCCTGTTCCCTTGTTGTACTGTTCAACATTCTACGTATCTAATCCATTCGATCACCTGCATTGGATGCCCTTAAACCCTGTAACACTTTGGTGGCAAAACCAAGGGGGCAGATTATTATCTCAATGGGGTGAGGTTAGGTAAGGGGGAGGTGCAGCGAGACCTGGGTGTCCTTGTACACCGGTCACTGAAAGTTGGCGTGCAGGTACAGCAGGCAGTGGAGAAAGCTAATGGAATGTTGGCCTTCATAACAAGAGGATTTCATTATTGTAGTAGAGAGGTTCTTCTGCAGTTTATGTCCCAGTACAGGGCTCTGGTGAGGCCACATCTGGAGTATTGTGTACGGTTTTGGTCTCCTAATTTGAGGAAGGACATCCTTGTGATTGAGGCAGTGCAGCGTAGGTTCACGAGATTGATCCCTGGGATGGCGGGACTGTCATATGAGGAAAGATCGAAAAGACTAGGCTTGTATTCATTGGAGTTTAGAAGGATGAGGGGAATATCTTATAGAAACATATAAAATTATCAAAGGACTGGACAAGCTAGATGCAGGAAAAATGTTCCCAATTGTCGGGCAAGTCCAGAACCAGGGGCCACACAGTTTTAGAATAGAAGGGAGGCCATTTGAGACTTTTTCACCCAGAGAGTTGTGAATTTGTGGAATTCCCTGCCACAGAGGGCAGTGGAGGCCAAGTCACTGGATGGATTTAAGAGAGAGTTGGTGGAATCAAGGGATATGGGGAGAAGGCAAGTACGGGACAATCAGCCATGATCACATTGAATGGTATTGCTGGCTCGAAGGGTCGAATGGCCTCCTCCTGCACCTATTGCCTATGTTTCTATATGTTTTGCATCCACCATCAATGCAAACTAAAATTGCCTTCAGACTGAAGCTGGGACAGACCATATAACCATATAACAATTACAGCACGGAAACAGGCCATCTCGGCCCTACAAGTCCGTGCCGAACAAATTTTTTTTCCCCTTAGTCCCACCTGCCTGCACTCATACCATAACCCTCCATTCCCTTCTCGTCCATATGCCTATCCAATTTATTTTTAAATGATACCAACGAACCTGCCTCCACCACTTCCACTGGAAGCTCATTCCACACCGCTACCACTCTCTGAGTAAAGAGGTTCCCCCTCATATTACCCCTAAACTTCTGTCCCTTAATTCTGAAGTCATGTCCTCTTGTTTGAATCTTCCCTATTCTCAAAGGGAAAAGCTTGTCCACATCAACTCGGTCTATCCCTCTCATCATTTTAGAGACCTCTATCAAGTCCCCCCTTAACCTTCTGCGCTCCAGAGAATAAAGACCTAACTTATTCAACCTTTCTCTGTAACTTAGTTGTTGAAACCCAGGCAACATTCTAGTAAATCTCCTCTGTATTCTCTCTATTTTGTTGACATCCTTCCTATAATTGGGCGACCAAAATTGTACACCATACTCCAGATTTGGTCTCACCAACGCCTTGTACAATTTTAACATTACATCCCAGCTTCTATACTCATCCTGAGACCCGATGAGGATATTGTATTGATTTAAGGGCAGCATTTAGTTCTTCGTACATTTGAGCAGCTGCCAGAAATTTAGATCAATTACACGGGATTTTAATTGTGATGCAACTTCTCAACAAACTCCCGGGACTGATGGGACACTCCTGGATCCGCCCGCTGAATATAGATGGGTGATTGTTAAACCTCAACAGTGAATAAATGACGGAACATACGGAAATCTGCAGGGGCCATAAATTGAAAGTGTAAAAGTCTGAGTGCTTTAAGAGAGATTAAAATGAGGCAGCTGGGAAAACGCAGCGGGGGGGGGGGGGGGGGGGGGGGGGGGGGGGGGAGGTTCTACTCCCCACCCCCCCCCACCCGCCATAACAGAACACAACTGGTTTATACGGTAATAATTTTCCGCTCGTGATTTCTCTCCAGGATTTGCATTAAGACCACCACATGCCCACAGCAAAGATGCAACTTGACTATCCAAACTTCACTTTCATTAATCCAGCCCTGGGGTCTGAATGAATGCTTTTTTTTTTTAATGTAGGTGGTGGTTTGCCTTAAGTAAAATTTGTAAATTACTTTTGTGTTATATATCATTAGTTTACAACACGATTGAAATTTGTGGAGGCTGGGAGTTAAACCACAAGGGGCAGTGGGAAATAATCGAGTTTGTTAATTTACACACCTTGTGTCCGTGACATTTTCTATAGACTGTGAGTTTCATAGGGAAAGGTCATGTGGTAGGAGCGTAGCCATTCCGCCCATCACGTGACCGACCATTTAATCATGGTGATCATCTCTCCCTCATCCCATTCTCCTGTTCCCCATACCCCTGGGAAAACTAATCGCAATCTTCCCACCCTTCAAAAAAGCCGAAAAGTGCCATGGGTTTTGATCTGCAATCGACTGTGCAGTCAGTCGGGGTGACCGTGAGGCACAGCTACCTAGATTTACAGTAAAAAAAAAGATAGAAACTAAGGTAAATTAAAGAGGGAGCTGAAGGTGCCAATCCAGCGGAAGTGAACAGCGGACATTTGAGTGGAGATTTAAAGGTCCAAAATATCGGGAATTATCGCGCTACTCCTGCACCTGTTGCTATTTCATCAAACAGTATAGTTAAGTAGGCCATTCGGCCTTTTGATGCACCGCCATTCAATTGATCATGGTGATCTATCTACCCCGTTCCCTCCTAATCCCCATTCTCCTGACCTTCTCCCCATAAGAGCCCTATCTAGCTCTCTTTTGAAAGCATCCAGAGAACCTGCCTCCACCGCCCTCTGAAGCAGAGAATTCCACAGACTCACAACTCTCTGTGAGAACAAGTGTTTCCTCGTCTCCGTTCTAAATGGCTTACTCCTTATTCTTAAACTGTGTGTGGCCCCTGGTTCTGGACTCACCCAACATCGGGAACATGTTTCCTGCCTCTAGCGTGTCCAAGCTATTGTCTGGGGAAATATTTGTACGGGGGTGGAGTGAGTGGGCCCCTGTGGTCAGGATAACTTGCTGAGCAGTAACAGGGCCATTGTTATGGGATTTCTTTTCAGCGAGGGCAGCATGTGAGAATCAGGCACAGCGCTGATGCACGCACGAGACTGTACAAACAAATGTTCAAACGTGTGTGTTTTTGAAATCCGCTCATCCTGTGAGAATATGAAGCAAAGCCCTTGTAAAGGAATGACAAACACATTGCCTCTGGGAGAACAAGACCAGCGATATCTATCAGGCTGAGTCTCCGGGTGACAGTCCTGGCTTTCGAGCTATGAAGCACAAAGACTTATCCAGAAGTTTAAAGGAGGACTAGTTAAAACGAACGCAGACAAAAATGCTGGAGAAACTCAGCGGGTGAGGCAGCGTCTATGGAGCGAAGGAATAGGTGACGTTTCGGGTCGAGACCCGGAAGGGTCTCGACCCGAAAGGGTCTCGACCCGAAACGTCCCCTATTCCTTCGCTCCATAGATGCTGCCTCACCCGCTGAGTTTCCAGAAGGGTCTCGACCCGAAACGTCACCTATTCCTTCGCTCCATAGATGCTGCCTCACCCGCTGAGTTTCCAGAAGGGTCTTGACCCGAAACGTCACCTATTCCTTCACTCCATAGATGCTGCGAATACCATTCGCATAGAAAGTGAATGGTATGTTAGCATTCGTAGCAAAAGGATTTGAGTATAGGAGCAGGGAGGTTCAACTGCAGTTGTACAGGGTCTTGGTGAGACCACACCTGGAGTATTGCGTACAGTTTTGGTCTCCTAATCTGAGAAAAGACATTGTTGCAATAGAGGGAGTACAGAGAAGGTTCACCAGACTGATTCCTGGGATGTCAGGACTGTCATATGAAGAAAGACTGGATAGACTTGGTTTATACTCGCTAGAATTTAGAAGATTGAGGGGGGATCTTATAGAAACTTACAAAATTCTTAAGGGGTTGGACAGGCTAGATGCAGGAAGATTGTTCCTGATGTTGGAGAAGTCCAGGACAAGGGGTCACAGCTTAAGGATAAGGGGGAAATCTTTTATGACCGAGATGAGAAAAACATTTTCCACACAGAGAGTGGTGAATCTGTGGAATTCTCTGCCACAGAAGGTAGTTGAGGCCCCAGTTCATTGGCTATATTTAAGAGGGAGTTAGATGTGGCCCTTGTGGCTAAAGGGATCAGGGGGTATGGAGAGAAGGCAGGGACGGGATACTGAGTTCGATGATCAGCCATGATCATATTGAATGGCGGTGCAGGCTCGAAGGGCCGAATGGCCTCTACTCCTGCACCTATTGTCTATGTTTCTATGTTTCTATGCTGCCTCACTCGCTGAGTTTCCAGAAGGGTCTCGACCCGAAATGCCACCTATTCCTATGCTCCCAAGATGCTGCCTCACCCGCTGAGTTTCTCCAGCATTTTTGTCTACCTTCGATATTTCCAGCATCTGCAGTTCATTCTTTTTTTTGTTTGTGTCTTTTTTTTTGTTTATTTTATTAGAAGTTAATACAGCACAAAACAGTTCAGTGGAACCTAATTTTAGGTGCCAACTATGTCATACCGTAATCCATTCTATGTACAACCTCTAGTTTTATGTTTTGAGAAGGAAGTAAGCAAGACAAGAAAAAGAAAACAATAGAAAGGGGGGGAAAAAGAGGAAAAATAGATGGTAGGGAGTAGAAAAACGTGAAGTGTGTATGTATATAAAAAAAAGAAAAAGTGGGAAGTAGAAATAGGAGAGAAGGCCCCTTAAAAGAGAAATTTTCAAATCTTTATTCGGAGAAGTAGATCTATCCACGGCATGAACTGAAATCAGCAATCTTTACTTTACTCTGCAGTTCATTCTTAAACTGTTTAAACGAACGAGGGTTTTCCTTATCGAATTTTTACTGCTCCCGACTGCAGGTACAGATTCAGGGACAGTTTCTTCCCGGCTGTTATCAGGCAACTGAACCATCCTACCACAACCAGAGAGCAGTCCTGAACTACTATCTACCTCATTGGTGACCCTCGGACTATCCTTGATCGGACTTTGCTGGCTTTACCTTGCACTAAACGTTATTCCCTTATCATGTTCAAACAAGAGGACATGACTTCAGAATTAAGGGACAGAAGTTTAGGGGTAATATGAGGGGGAACTTCTTTACTCAGAGAGTGGTAGCGGTGTGGAATGAGCTTCCAGTGGAAGTGGTGGAGGCAGGTTCATTGGTATCATTTAAAAATAAATTGGATAGGCATATGGATGAGAAGGGAATGGAGGGTTATGGTATGAGTGCAGGCAGGTGGGACTAAGGGGGAAAAAAAATTTGTTCGGCACGGACTTGTAGGGCCGAGATGGCCTGTTTCCGTGCTGTAATTGTTATATGGTTATATGGTTATATGTATCTGTACACTGTGGACGGCTCGATTGTAATGATGTATTGTCTTTCCGCTGGCTGGTTAGCATGCAAAAAAAGCTTTTCACTGTACCTCGGTACACGTGACAGTGAACTGGACAAGTGACTGTCCAATGTCATATTGATGCCGATCAAATTATTATGTAGGACGTGGAATAGAACCTATTGTCTATGTATCTATGATTAGCATGTTATCTGTGGGTATTGTGTTTACAGGCCTGTTGTGCTGCCGCAAGTTAGAATTTTGTTGTCCCCGTTTTCGGTACAAATGACAATTAAACACCCTTGACTCCTGTTACGCTTTCAGAGAAAATGTGCAACACCTGCAGTGAGGTTGGTTGGAGGATCGCAACTACCATCTAACTTATGGAAGGACTGTCTGCAAAACAGCCGGGAGGAAGCTGTTCGCATTTCTTTTGTAATTAGAGCAGGGGTTCTCAACCAGGGGGGAATTCCCCTCAGGGGGGGGATTTCAGGTTTTCAGGGGGTGGGTATTGGGACCACAGATTAGCAAACTCAAACTGTTAGAATGTTGATCTTTTTATTGCCTTTGAGGCAGACAATCTTGGAAAGGAGAGGGGGGAATGACATTCTGACATATGGTGAAAGGGGTACATGGGGCAAACAAGGTTGAGAACCACTGAATTAGAGCATGGAACAGTACAGCACTGAAACAGGCCCTTCGGCTCACAATGTTGGTGCCAACTGGTACCTGCCTGCATGTGATCCATATCCCTCCATTCCCTGCATATCCATGTGCCCATCCAAAAGCCTCTTAAGCACCACTATGCTATCAGCTTCCACCACCACCCCTGGCAGCGAGTTCCAGGCACCCACCACCCTCTGTGTAAACAATCATGACTCCTCTACCTTCAGAATGCCGGCAGAAATTCAGCGTTAATGCCATGGAAAAGAACAAAATAATTTCTTAAATAACGCCCTTACATCAATTTGCAAGCTCAATGCAAATATTTATTTCAGATGGCCTGTAATCTCTATGGCGTTGTCAGGCTGGGCGGTGGATTAACTAAAGCTTTTATTTCCCTGCCAAACTGTGGCTCCAGTTATTTGTGAAATGTAAATGAGTGTGGCACCATGTCAACTTAATTTTCATCTTGCCACCTCAATGTAATTAATGCAGGGCCCAATTAATACCAACGCAGGAAAAGCTAATTCCTTAAGGATACTCGTTGGAAACAAATCACCATATATATATTCATAAAAACCTCACGCTTTTATAACTCACTGGATCAAGTAGGACCCATTGGGTCCCGACACATCAACGCACGTCATTACATTATATCTCAGTTATATTGGTTGGCGGTGGGCATTTGGAACGAGCTGCCAGAGGAGGTAGTTGAGGCAGGTACAATAACAGCAGTTAAAAGACACTTGGACAGGCAGATACAAGGAACTGCAGGTGTTTGTTTACAACAAAAAAAGACACAAAGTGCGGGAGTGTCTCCAGGCAGCATCTCGGGACAACATGGACAGGTGACGTTTCAGGTCAGGATCCTTCATAGGGAAGGTTTAGAGGGATATGGGCCAAACGTGGGCAGGTGGGACCCGTATGGATGTGCTTCTTGGTCAGCATGAATGGGTGGGGCCGAAGGGCCTGTTTCCACGCTGTGTGATTGCATCCGTAAGCCGACTAAATGTGTTTGGTGGACAAAAGTGCTGGAGAAACTCAGCGGGTGCAGCAGCATCTATGGAGCGAAGGAAATAGGCAATAGGAAATAGGCAACGTTTCGGGCCGAAACCCAAGGGTTTCGGCCCGAAACGTTGCCTATTTCCTTCGCTCCATAGATGCTGCTGCTGAGACCCGCTGAGTTTCTCCAGCATTTCTGTCTACCAGAGATATTCACATCTAGTTGTGGAATCAAGTTAACATCTCCCGTGCCGTTCCATACTAGAGGACCTGCCTTGATTCTTTGTGGAGGAACCAACTGCAGATGCTGGTTTAAACCAAAGATAGACACAAAACGCTGCAGCAACTCAGCGGGAGTTCCCCAGCTCAGAAGGAATTCCTTCTCTCCAGAGATGCTGCCTGCCTACTCCAGCATTCTGTGTTGTCCGTCTTCGATTCTTTGCACTTAAATCTTAGTAATGGATCTTTAAACTGACACTCGGTGCCAACTGAAAGAAGTTTCACATGACAAGGTACTGGTCTGGAGTTGAACCAGAGAGTCAAACAGCACAGAAACAGGCCCTTTGGCCCATCTGTTCCATGCCGACCAAGATGCCCCATCCAATCTGGTTCCATTTTGCCCCTGAACCTTACCCATCCACTAACCTGTCCAAATGTCTTCTAGATTAAACATAGAAAATAGATGCAGGAGTAGGCCATTCGGCCCTAACGTTGCCTATTTCCTTCGCTGCATAGATGCTGCTGCACCCGCTGAGTTTCTCCAGCACTTTTCTCTCCCTTCGATTTTCCAGCATCTGCAGTTCCTTCTTAAAGACTGAATGTGTATACTATTTTTTTTGTAATTCTTAGCTGATCAGATCCCTTTTTTTTATGAATATCCACAATATCAAGTATCATAAATCATTGATAACATTGGCTAATGCTGTCTCTTCATATAACGAGATGGTTTGCATATGAACCGCTAACGGAAGGCCAAGCCTGAATGTGGAGAGGATGTTTCCACTAGTGGGATAGTCTAGCACCAGAGGGCAGAATAACAGGACGAACCTTTACAAAGGGAATGAAGAGGAACGTCTTTAGTCCAAGGATGGTGAATCGGTGGAATTCATTGCCACAGACGGCTGTCAATGGATATTTTTACAGCAGCGATAGATAGATATGTGATTAGTACGGGTGTCAGGGGTTATGGGGAGAAGGCAGGAGAATGGGGTTGAGAGGGAGAGATAGATCAGCCATGATCGAATGGCGGAGTGGACTCGATGGGAAGATGTCTTATTCACCCACCACTTAGAAACTTACACAATTCTTAAGGGGTTGGACAGGCTAGATGCAGGAAGATTGTTCCCAATGTTGGGGAAGTCCAGAACAAGGGGTCACAGTTTAAGGATTAGAGGAAAATCTTTTAGGACCGAGATGAGAAAATTATTTTTCACACAGAGAGTGGTGAATCTGTGGAATTCTCTGCCACAGAAGGTAGTTGAGGCCACACAGTTCATTGGCTATATTTAAGAGGGAGTTAGATGTGGCCCTTGTGGCTAAAGGGATCAGGGGGTATGGAGAGAAGGCAGGTACAGGATACTGAGTTGGATGATCAGCCATGATCATATTGAATGGTGGTGCAGGCTCGAAGGGCCGAATGGCCTCTACTTCTGCACCTATTGTCTATGTTTCTATGTCCCTGATGTTTCCCGTTGGTTGTGGGGCTGCTGGTTTTAATATGAAGAGCAGCCTCCACACTCAGTCAAAGAATTGGTTTCAAAACCAAAATTGAATTGAGAAACACATGAGCAGCGATCAGACTTGGCATAAGAAACATTGGACATCAAAGCTGTAATTAACATGGTGGTTTAATCACAGCCTCCGCATGTAGGGGTAATATTTCATCCTTTTTCCGTGTGTAATCTCTAAAGTGCCAACAACAGCAAAGAATGGGGCCGATAAATCCAGCCTAATTTGTTTCTACAATGTTCATCTTTCCTGTAGCAGAGTTGCTTGTGAAGCCGGCCATTATAATGGGCGCAGAGGCCTGAATAATAGACAATGCGTGGCTGACAATGCGTGCTGCCTCACTACAGTGTTGGCCACATTCTGTCGGAAGACAATGAGGTACAGATTGTACACTCTGCGCGCTGCTGGCCGTGTTATCAATGTGTGATGGATTGCTACCTCTCTGCAAAATGACAATGTGCAGGGAATTTAGACAAAGCCCTCATTAATTAACTTTTTGTGTTTGTCTGTTTGTCCCCCAGTGCTCACGTGCTGCAAGTGACTCTGAAACCCCAGCCACGCGCCAATCCCACGCCAATCCCACGCCACGCCCACGCCAAGCCCACGCCACCCCACGCCAAGCCCACGCCAATCCCACGCCAATCCCACGCCAAGCCCACGCCAATCCCACGCCAAGCCCACGCCAATCCCACGCCACGCCCACGCCAATCCCACGCCAACCCCACGCCACGCCCACGCCAAGCCCACGCCAATCTCACGCCACGCCCACGCCAATCCCACGCCAATCACACGCCAATCCCACGCCACGCCCACGCCAATCACACGCCACGCCCACGCCCACACCAATCACACGCCAAGCCCACACCAATCACACGCCAAGCCCACCAAACCCAATCACACGCCAATCCCACGCCAATCCCACGCCAAGCCCACGCCAAGCCCACGCCAATCCCACGCCAATCCCACGCCAAGCCCATGAAACCACAGTGTTTACACATTTGCAGAAAGACCCCCCGTCTCCCAGCTCCAGTACATGATACCTCCCCACCATCGAAGGGAGTTACCAGAGTCACTGCCTCACAAAGGCAGCCGGCATCATCAAAGACACAAACCATCCTGGCCACACATGCATCTCACCACTGCCATCGGGAAGAAGGTACAGGAGCCTGAAAACTGTAACATCCAGGTTCAGGAATATCAGCTTCCCCACAGCCATCAGGCTCTAAACGACATCGACTATTATTGTTATTAGTGCACTATTATTGTTTGTTTTTTTTTGTGTGCGGTGTATATATACTAGACCAAGTGGGACCCGTTGGGCCTCGTTCCCCCAACGCAACATTCCACCACCCACCCATAGCCCCCAACATAATATTCCACACTCACCCATAGCCCCCAACGTAATATTCCACCACTCACACATAGCCCCCAACGCAACATTCCACCACTCACACATAGCCCCCAACATAATATTCCACCACACACATAGCCCCCAACGTAATATTCCACCACTCACCCATAGCCCCCAACGCAACATTCTACCACTCACCCATAGCCCCCGACGTAATATTCCACCACTCACACATAGCCCCCAACGTAATATTCCATCACTCACACATAGCCCCCAACGTAATATTCCACCACTCACACATAGCCCCCGGCATAATATTCCACCACTCACACATAGCCCCCACGCAACTGTGCAGGCGCGGTTCATAGCCCCCAACCCCACATTCCCCCAGCACTCCACCCCCTCCTCTTCACCCTCCCTCTTCATTCCCCATAGCCCCCAACGTAATATTCCACCAATCACTAAGTTTACATATTCTGTTGTGCTGCAGCAAGGAAGAATTTCATTGTTCTATCTGGGACACATGACAATAAAACACACTCTCTCTCTCTCCCTCTCTCGACAGCTAGAACTCACCACAGAGGAAACATTTCATAGGAACCCGATGGGCAACTTTTTTTTTGGTGGGTGTATGCAACGAGTTGCCAGGGGAGGTAGTTGAGGCAGAGACTACAGTCTTGGATGCTGCCTGTGTGGAGTTTGCACGTTCTCCCTGTGACAAAATGGGCTTCACTTTCCTCACACGTCCCAAAATTGTGTGGGTTCATCGGCCAATTGCCCCTCTGTAATTTGCCCCTAGTGTGTAGGGAGTGGGTGTGTAATTGGGATAACTTAGTGTGGGGGTCGGCATGGGCTCGGTGGGGCCGAAGGGCCTGTTTCCACACTGTGTCTTTCAATCATTCAACGATACAACAGCACCGAGTTGATGTTTGTGGATTTGTTTTTTCTCTCAACATAACCCCGATGGAACGACTTGGAACAACGTCAGCGTTGCCTTTGCCGTTGCTGAATCGCCACCAATAATTTACTTGTGATATCTCCCCATGTTAAAATGATTTATCTTTTTAATATTTCTGCACACACAAGGAGCCATCCCAAGCGTCTCTTTATCTGTCAGGGAAACATACGACCCTCATTTCGACCAGGCGGCCTTGTCTGTGGTGAATCAGGACCCACGCTGAGGGCGGTCTGTATTCCATTCTTGCCTCTCATACAGACTCGGAGTCACAGACGAGCTGTTCATTTCCACCCACCCGCTGCTTCTGAGCGCGAGTTATTTTACCGTGACCCCGTCCCGCCTTCGGCTTTCTGACACGTGTCCCTGTTTGTCCCTGACACGTACTGCCAGAGCTTCAGCGACGATTTCAACATGGCGGAGCGGGCGATCCCTTGTCGGGGGGTCACCGGACAAACGCTCTGACCGCCGGCCTGCGGTTTACGACATCTGGAAGCCGCGGTCTCCAGTGAGGAGGTGACCGATTTGGGAACTCCGGGCCTCGGGGCGTGCTCGACCTGTCCCGACATCGGCGCTCCGACCATCCTGACCATCCTGACCATCCTGACCAGAGGACCGTCTGTAGCGGTGACTACGGAGGGTCAGGGTCAGGGCCTCGACCACGGGTGAACAATGGAGGAGGAGGAGGGGGACTGTGTGAACTGTAACTGTATTATCACCTCAGGCAATTGAGGAAATTCAGAGTGTCTCCGAGGATCCTCCAGTGCTTCTACGCAGCGGCGGTGGAAAGCATCTTGTCCGGGAACATTACCATCTGGTTTGGGAATTGCTCTGCCAAGGACAAGAAGGCTCTGCAGAGAGTAGTGCGTTCGGCCGAACAAACGCACTATGGGAACTTCACTCACCCCCCTGCAGGAACTATACAACAGGAGGTGCAACTCCAGAGCAAACAAAATCATGAGAGACCCCTTCCACCCCTGCAACGGACTGTTCCAGCTGCTACGGTCAGGCAAACGCCTCCGTTGCCATGCGGTGAGAACGGAGAGGTTGAGAAGGAGTTTCTTCCCAGAGGCCATTCGGACTGTAAACTCCTATCTCACCAGGGACTAACTTTACTGAACATTTTTCCTTCCAATATTTAATATGTAAAAGAATATGTGTGTGTGTTCATGATTGTGTTTATAGTTTGTTTGTTTGTTTGTCTTTTTGCACAAAGTCCGCGAGTGAGCATTGCCACTTTCATTTCACTGCACATCTCGTATGTGTCTGTGACAAATAAACTTGACTTGATTTGACTTGTATTGCCTTCCACCGCAGTGAAGAATGTTGTGGTGGATGTCTGTGTGGAAATATGCTGTGCATTGTGTCCTTTTTTAATTAACCATATAACAACCATGTAACAATTACTGCACGGAAAACAGGCCATCTCGGCCCTTCTAGTCCGTGCCGAACAGTTTTTGTGAATACAGTGGTGAAACAGGCCCTTCAGCCCGTGCCGACCAGCGCTCCCCACACCCTAACACTATCCTACACAAAGTTGGGACAATTTACAATTTTACCAAGCCAATTAGCCTACAAACCTGTATGTCTTTGGAATGAAGGTCACCTTTAAACTTTGCCCCTCTCACTAACGCTCTGCTCTCCAGTATTTAACTTTTCCACCTGGACAACAGACTCTGACGATCGCTTTAGTATAAAGATGTACCACTGGTAATAGAACCCAATGAAGCTTTGTGAGAAAATAAGTTTACTTGTATGATATTTTAACTGTTCTACATTATAAGCATTTGAATAATTTAACTTTGATAATTTTCCAACCAGTGAGTCAGGAAATTAAGTGCAACCGTTTGTTATCTCAGAAAAGCTGATGAAATATCATTTGAAGTTGGAACAAGAAAGAAACCAGTTCTAATTTGAAAATGTTTTGGCAGGCATTCAAATACAATTGATACACAGGGCGTCAAACAGCAGAGGCGCGCTAAAGTGCTTTCCGCAATCTTCAGGCAGCAGAACCAAATCTCCACTCTGCCTCGTTTGTTCACGCCACTCTTCCTTCAGAGAGAAGAAGTAACGAGCAACATTTGTCCCCACTGTAAGCTCCAGCTCTGAGCCATTAGTCACCAACAGCATCGGTTCCCACCCAAAAACCTCCGTGAGAACCTCTCCTCACAGATGAGCTGAGATAAATTTAGAAACAGCATTCCAATAAACACCATTTTAAAAACATAGCAACATAGACAATAGGTGCAGGAGTAGAGGCCATCGGCCCTTCGAGCCTGCACCGCCATTCAATACGATCATGGCTGATCATCCAACAGTATCCCATCCCTGCCTTCTCTCCATACCCCCTGATCCCTTTAGCCACAAGGGCCACATCTAACTCCCTCTTAAATATAGCCAATGAACTGTGGCCTCAATTACCTTCTGTGGCAGAGAATTCCAGAGATTCACCACTCTATTGGTAAAAAATGATTTTCTCATCTTGGTCCTAAAAGACTTCCTTCTTATCCTTAAACTGTGACCCCTTGTTCTGGACTTCCCCAACATCGGGAGCAATCTTCCTGCATCTAGCCTGTCCAACCCCTTAAGAGTTTTGTAAGTTTCTATAAGATCCCCCCTCAATCTTCTAAATTCTAGCGAGTACAAGCCGAGTCTATCCAGTCTTTCTTCATATGAAAGCCCTGCCATCCCAGGAATCAGTCTGGTGAACCTTCTCTGCACTCCCTGTATGGCAATAATGTCCTTCCTCAGATTAGGAGACCAAAACTGTATGCAATACTCCAGGTGTGGTCTCACCAAGACCCTGTACAACTGCAGTAGAACCTCCCTGCTCTTATACTCAAATCCTATTGCTAATCCTTTTGGCTTGGTTTAGAAATACAGTGAGGCAACAGGCCACTCTACCCGTCGAGTCCGTGCCGCCCAGCGATCACCATGTACCCACACCCATTCTATCCTACACACACTGGGGACTAATTTCAGAAACTAATTAACCTACAAACCTGTGTTTAAGGAGGAACTACAGATGCTGGAAAATCGAAGGTAGACAAAAAATGCTGGAGAAACTCAGCGGGTGCAGCAGCCTCTATGGAGCGAAGGAAATAGGCAACGTTTCCGGCCGAAACCCTTGGGTTTCGGCCCGAAACGTTGCCTATTTCCTATTGCCTATTTCCTTCGCTCCATAGATGCTGCTGCACCCGCTGAGTTTCTCCAGCATTTTTGCGTACCAACCTACAAACCTGCACGTCTTTGGAGTGTGGGAGGAAACCGGAGCACCCGGAGAAAACCCACGCAGGTGACGGGGAGAACGTGCAAACTCCGTAGAGACAGCGCCCGTAGTGAGGTTCGAACCTTGGTCTCTGGCGCTGTGTGGCAGTAACTCTACCGCTGCGCCACCGTGCCGCCCTACAGCTGCGCACTCTGTGTGGAGTTTGCACGTTCTCCCTGTGACTGCGTGGGTTTCCTCCAGGTGCTCCAGTTCCCCCCCCCCCCCCCCACATCCCAAAGACGTGCGGAATTGTAGGCTAATCGGACCTCTGTAAATTGCCCCCTCGTGTGTAGGGAGTGGGTGAGAAACTAGGATAGCATGGGACTAGTGTGAACGGGTGATCAAAGGTCACCATGGACTCGGTGGGCCGAAGGGCCTGTTTCCAGGCTGTTACCTTTCAATCAATTCAATCCGATCTTAAATGCTTAAATCCTTTAAAACCGAGATGAGAAGAACATTTTTCACACAGAGAGTGGCGAATCTCTGGAACTCTCTGCCGCAGAGGGTAGTCGAGGCCACAGTTCATTGGCTATATTTAAGAGGGAGTTAGATGTGGCCCTTGTGGCTAAGGGGATCAGAGGGTATGGAGAGAAGGCAGGTACGGGATACTGAGTTGGATGATCAGCCATGATCATATTGAATGGCGGTGCAGGCTCGAAGGGCCAAATGGCCTACTCCTGCACCTAATTTCTATGTTTCTATGTTTCTATGTTTCACCATCCATGGCTAAAATGAAAAAGACCTTGAGTGCAGAGGAGAGGGCTTGTGCAAGGAGCGGGTTGATAGGTTTATAGAGGTCGCCAGCCATCAAGGACAATAACAACATCACAGCAAGCCCGAGCAGAACTAATTTCCAAAGTCAAAACCTCCAAATGATGCAAAGCTGATGGTGGGAGTGCGTGTAGCCCACCCAGGCAGCTGTCTGATGCTAGTTAGCCTGCAAATGTGGGCAGTCACCTGGATCATTACACACCATTGTACACAGGCCAACCCACGGCTGAATTACAAGCACGCACACCCTTTGATTCAGTCACAAGTTACAAGTTCACAATCATAGGAGCAGAATTAGGCAATTCGGCCCATCGAGTCTACTCCACCATTCAATCATGGCCTGATCTATCCTTCCCTCCTAATCCCGTTAGACAATAGGTGACCAGTGACTACACTTCTGACTTTGTTCCATTCCAGAGGTGCCTGCAATCTTGCTTTTAGACAATAGACAGTAGACAATAGACAATTGGTGCAGGAGTAGGCCATTCGGCCCTTCGAGCCAGCATATCCCCTGACTCCACTATCTTTAAGAGCTCTATCTAGCTCTCTTGAAAGTATCCAGTGAACCGGCCTCTGAGGCAGTGAATTCCACAGACCCACAACTCTCTGTGAGAAAAAGTGTGTCCTCGTCTCCGTTTTCCTGACCTCTCCCCACAACCCTTGACACCCGTTCTAATCAAGAATTTGTCAACCTCTGCTTTAAAAATCTCCACTGACTTGCCCTCCACAGCCCACTGTGGCAACGAGTTCCACAGATTCACCGCCCTCTGGCTAAAGAAGTTCCTCCTCACCTCCTTTCTAAAAGAGCGGCCTTTGATTCTGAGGCTGTGCAATGGCAGGAACAAGCAACCTGGAGGTGTACTTGACTGGAAAACAGAAACATGGGCAAACGTGTGAAAGCGCTTGTTACATTTCATGCATCACACTGGATCTGAAATTAATGTGGCCCAAACAATCCGCCATAACACACTGCAGCTGAACGCTTCAACAGATCCAAATCCCCAGCACCAAATAATATAAACCAGCCTGAGTTTCTTCAGCTATCTAACTCGTAACAAGAGCATTTACATTTTGCCGTTCAAAGTCCAAATCTCTTTGAGTTTGAGGACTAGAAATGTATAAAATCTGCCGTTTATAAGACACTAGGACAGGTGCAGGGATAGGGAAGGTTAGAAACATAGAAACATAGAAAACAGGTGCAGGAGTAGAGGCCATTCGGCCCTTCGAGCCTGCACCGCCATTCAATATGATCATGGCTGATCATCCAACTCCAGTATCCTGTACCTGCCTTCTCTCCATACCCCCTGATCCCTTTAGCCACAACTGCCACATCTAACTCCCTCTCAAATATAGACAATGAACTGTGTGGCCTCAACTACCCTCTGTGGCAGAGAATTCCAGAGATTCACCACTCTCTGTGTGAAAAATGTTTTTCTCATCTCGGTCCTAAAAGATTTCCCCCTTATCCTTAAGCTGTGACCCCTTGTTCTGGACTTCTCCAACATCGGGAACAATCTTCCTGCATCTGGCCTGTACAACCCCTTAAGAAACATAGAAAACAGGTCCAGGAGTAGGCCATTCGGCCCTTCGAGCCAGCACCGCCATTCAATGTGATCATGGTTGATCATCCAGAATCAGTACCCCGTTCCAGCATCTATGGAGCGAAGGAATAGGTGCTGTTTCGGGTCGAGACCCTTCTGGAAACTCAGAGGCTGAGGCGGCATCTATGGAGCGAAGGAATAGGTGACGTTTCGGGTCGAGACCCTTCCGGGTCTCGGCCCGAAACGTCACCTATTCCTTCGCTCCATAGATGCTGCCTCAGCCGCTGAGTTTCTCCAGCATTTTTGTCTACCTTCGATATTTTCCAGCATCTGCAGTTCTTTCTTAAACATCACAAGAAGCAGGATCAATTTCTCTTGTGAAAGAACTGGAATTGTGTGTGTGTGTGTGTGGAAAAATCGAAGGCAGATAAAAATGCTGGAGAAACTCAGCGGGTGAGGCAGCATCTGTGGAGAGCCTGCACTTGGTCTCACCGATATAGATCTGTGTATGGTATGAGGGCAGAACAACTATCAGCTTTTGATTTCATAATTTTCTAGATAAATATCCCTTACAAATGGAAGGATTCAAATTGTCTGGAGATTTCATTAAGTTTTTAATAATCCAATCAATTTCCCTTCTTTCCGATGTGCCCTAAACTAATTAAGAGATATTGAATGGAATTTTAATCTTTAATTGGATTGGCTTATCTTCTTAATCACTCCTCCGAAAACTGGAAAAGATAAGCGTGAATTTTTGTAGTAAATTTATTTATATCTCCATTTAGAACGGAGACGAGGAAACACTTTTCCACACAGAGAGTGGTTTGTCTGTGGAATTCTCTGCCTCACAGGGTGGTGGAGGCCGGTACTTTCAAGAGAGAGCTAGATTGGGCTCAGGGTATATGGGGAGAAGGCAGGAACGGGGTACTGATTGGGGATGATCAGCCACGATCACATTGAATGGCCTTGCTAGCTCGAAGGGCCGAATGGCCTCCTCCTGATTTACGATTGAATAGGAACCCGAGGGGTAACCTTATTACACAAAGGGTTATAGGTGAATGAAACGAGCTGCCGGAGGAGATAGTTGAGGCAGGGACTATTGCAATGCTTAAGAAACAATTCGACAGGTACATGGATAGGACAGATTTAGAGGGATATGGTCCAAACACAAGATGGTGGGACTATCTTGGTCGGCATGGGCAATTTGGGCCAAAGGGCCTGTGTGTGTTCAGGTTCTTGATTCCCCAACTCTGGGCCAAAGACTGTGTGTGTTTACCTGATCTATGTATTCCTCTCATGACACCTCGATAAGACCCCCCCTCATCCTCCTACCTTGGCATGTCTACCCTCTCCCTATGGGTCAGTGCTTCAGGTCCTGGCAACAGGCGGGTAAATCTTCTCTGAACCCTTTCCACCTCTACAACATATTTGCTCTGGTATTTTATTTAATTCACATGTTTAATCAAAAATTTTTTATTATTGATGTTTAATGTTTAGTGGGTCCTTCCTAACTGTCACGGCGTGTCATGTTGTCACTTGCGGGCGGAGCACCAAGGCAAATTCCTTGTATGTGAATATACTTGGCCAATAAACTTATTCATCCATTCATCTTTCCTACAACATGGTGCCCAGAACTGAACGCAATTCTCTAAATGTGGCCTCACCAACGTCTTATAGAAAACTGCGACATGACCTCCCAACTTTACTCTGGCTGATGAAGATCTTCTTGACCAGAAGATAAGAATATGTCATCATCTATGGATGGTACACCAGTCATTGAAGGTAGGCATGCAGGTGCAGCAGGCAGTAAAGAAAGCGAATGGTATGTTAGATTTCATAGCAAAAGGATTTGAGTATAGGAGCAGGGAGGTTCTACTGCAGTTGTATAGGGTCTTGGTGAGACCACACCTGGAGTATTGCGTACAGTTTTGGTCTCCTAATCTGAGGAAGGACATTCTTGCCATAGAGGGAGTGCAGAGAAGGTTCACCAGACTGATTCCTGGGATGTCAAGACTGTCTTATGAAGAAAGACTGGATAGACTTGGTTTATACTCTCTAGAATTTAGGAAATTGAGAGGGGATCTTATAGAAACTTACAAAATTCTTAAGGGGTTGGACAGGCTAGATGCAGGAAGATTGCTCCCGATGTTGGGGAAGTCCAGGACAAGGGGTCACAGCTTAAGGATAAGGGGTAAATCCTTTAAAACCGAGATGAGAAGAACTTTTTTCACACAGAGAGTGGTGAATCTCTGGAACTCTCTGCCGCAGAGGGTAGTCGAGGCCACAGTTCATTGGCTATATTTAAGAGGGAGTTAGATGTGGCCCTTGTGGCTAAGGAGACCAGGGGGTATGGAGAGAAGGCAGGTACGGGATACTGAGTTGGATGATCAGCCATGATCACATTGAATGGCGGTGCAGGCTCGAAGGGCCGAATGGCCTCTACTCCTGCACCTAATTTCTATGTTTCTATGTTTCTATGATGTGCGGGCTGGTTTTAATGAGGATGTAGCCACATTGCTGAGCAGACACACGAGAAGATGGGAAATAAAAATGATTTGTTGCCATTATTGATCAGACACTGAATGTCTCCTGATAATGTGGAGCTATTATCAATAAATGAATTAAACACTTATATGAACCCTGCAGGCATTATTATTATTATGTTAAAAGGAATTTTAACCTTGTATAGATTGTGGAGAGATGAGACAGAGTTTTTTTCTCGACACAAGGAACTGCAGGTGTTGGGATCTTGAGCTGAACCCCACGTGCTGGAGGAACTCAGCGGGTCAGGCAGCATCTGTGGAGGGAATGGACACATGACGTTTCGGGTCGAGACCCTTTTATCCGGATCTATGGAGTAGGGAAGGGGGAGATAGCTGGAAAAGAAAGGTGGGATTGGGACAAAACCTTGCAACTAGAATGTTGCCTGGGTTTCAGCAACTAAGTTACAGAGAAAGGTTGAATAAGTTAGGGCTTTATTCTTTGGAGCGCAGAAGGTTAAGGGGGGACCTGATAGAGGTCTTTAAAATGATGAGTGGGATAGACAGAGTTGATGTGGACAAGCTTTTCCCTTTGAGAATAGGGAAGATTCAAACAAGAGGACATGACTTCAGAATTAAGGGACAGAAGTTTAGGGGTAATATGAGGGGGAACTTCTTTACGCAGAGAGTGGTGGCGGTGTGGAATGAGCTTCCAGTGGAAGTGGTGGAGGCAGGTTCATTGGTATCATTTAAAAATAAATTGGATAGGCATATGGATGAGAAGGGAATGGAGGGTTATGGTACGAGTGCAGGCAGGTGGGACTAAGGGGAAAAAAAAATTGTTCGGCACGGACTTGTAGGGCCGAGATGGCCTGTTTCCGTGCTGTAATTGTTATATGGTTATATGGTTATAAGTGATAGGTGGATACAGGTGAGGTGGTTGATTGGCAGAGGGGTGGAATAAGTCATCAGGTCATAAGGAGGAGAAGAATTAGGCCATTCGGCCCATCAATTCTACTTCGCCATTCTATCATGGCTGATCTATCTCTCCCTCCTAACCCATTCTCCTGCCTTCTCCCCGTAATCCCCTGACTCCGCTATCTTTAAGAGCTCTATCTAATGGCCCTGTCCCACGGTACGAGTTCATCTCCAGCATTTTATATCTACCTTCGATTTTTCCAGCATCTCAGTTCCTTCTTAAACACTAGAATCTTCCGTCTTCACTTACAAATGACCATTGAACATTCCGCAAGGTGACAAGGAATTGCAGATGCTGGTGTACAAAAAGCTACACAGAGTGCTGGAGTAACTCAGCGGGTGCAGCAACATCTATGGAGCTAAGGAAATAGGCAACCCGCTGAGTTACTCCAGCACTCTGTGAAACGTCACCTATCCATGTTCTCCACAGATGCTGCCTGACCCGCTGAGTTACTCCAGCGCTCTGTGTCTCTAGTTGATTCCTCTGTGAGTGAGCAGTGGAATGAAACATCGCAGGCTCAATTCAATAAAATTAATTTCCCAATTAGCTTTGCCCAATAAACAGCTTGAGGTCAGACAAACTCAATTTGGAAATTGATCCATAACTCTGGCCATTTCACACATAACATGCGTGATGTAAACCACAAGCACCAGCTTGAAGCAAGTGGGAGGAACATTTGGACTGGAAGGAATGATTGGAAATTTGCCGCAGATTCTGCACCTGTTGTAGTTGCGTCTTGTTCAGTCAGATTTATGAGCAGGAGTAACAATTACCCCAGTGCATGAATATGATTAAGGTGACCTGTGAGATAATTAATTCAATAAACTTCAAGCCACTTTTTTTCAGCTGCATTCAACTTTGAGTTTGTGAAGTCTTTTTGGCGAATGTTCTGCTGTTACATTGTCACATAAAGCGCAGCGGTAGAGTTGCTGCCTCACAGCGCCAGAGACCCGGGTTCCATCCTGACTATGGGTGCTGTCTGTATGGAGTTTGTACGTTCTCCCCGTGACCAGCGATCCCCGCACAGTAATAACCCTGTCCCACGGTGCGAGTTCATTCCAAGAGCTCTCCCGAGTTTTTAAAAATCAAACTCGTGGTAAGCGCGGAGAATGAACGTAGCGGGTACGTCGGAGCTCGGGGACGTCTCTTAGCGCTAACGGCAGATACTCGGGAAGACTCGCTAACGGCAGGTAAGCACGGGAAGACTGGTGAAGATTTTTCAACACGATGAAAAATGTCCACGAGAGCCCCGAGTACCGACGAGTGGCCATTGCCGTAAATCTCCGAGTTCGAATCAGGGCAAACTCGGGAGAACTCTTGGAATGAACTCGTACCGTGGGGCAGGGGTTTTACACTATCCTACACACACACACTAGGGACAATTTGCACATACCAAGCCAATTAAACTACACATACCTGTGTGGGAAGGAACTGCAGATTCTGGTTTAAACTGAAGATAGACACAAAATGCTGGAGTAACTCAGCGGGACAGGCAGCATCTTTGGAGAGAAGGAATGGGCGGCATTTCAGGTCAAGATCCTTCTTCAGACCCAGTTAGGGAGAAGGGAAAGGAGATATATAGACGGTGGTGTGGAGAGTTAAAGAACAATGAATGAAGGCAAAAAAGTAACGATGAGAAAGGAAACAGGCCGTTGTTAGCTGTTTGTTGGATGAGAACGAGAAACTGGTGCGACTTGGGTGTGGGAGAAACCTGTACGTCTTTGGAGTGTGGGAGGAAACTGAAGATTTCGGAGCAAACCCCCATAGATCACGGGGAGAACGTGCAAACTCCATACAGACAGCACCCGTAGTCGTGATCGAACCCGGGTCTCTGGCGCTGCCCTTCAGAAATAGAAATCTGTTTGGGAGTAGTTAATTTTGGAATCTAAATCTTGATGATACATTGTGGAAGAATATTGCAATGGTGATTCCCGTGGCAGCATTAAAGACCGCGTTTCCCGAGTACCTGCCGTTAGCGTTACGAGCCGCTAAGAGTCATCCCCGAGCTCCGACGTACCCGCTACGTACATTCTCCGTGCTTACCACGAGTTTGATTTTATTTTTAAACTCGGGAGAGCTCTTGAATGTACACAAAATTGTTGGAGAAACTCAGCGGGTGCAGCAGCATCGATGGAGCGAAGGAAATAGGCGACGTTTCGGGCCGAAACCCTTCTTCAGACTGATGGGGGGTGGGGGGGGAGAAGGAAGGAAAAGGGGAGGAGGAGGAGCCCGAGGGCGGGCAGATGGGAGGGTGGGAGGACACAGCTCAAGGGTTAAGGAAGGGGAGGAGACAGCAAGGGCTAGCAAAATTGGGAGAATTCAATGTTAATGCCATGCGGATGCAAGCAACCCAGGCGGAATATGAGGTGCTGTTCCTCCAATTTCCGCTGTTGCTCACTCTGGCAATGGAGGAGACCCAGGACAGAGAGGTCAGATTGGGAATGGGAGGGGGAGTTGAAGTGCTGAACCACCGGGAGGTCAGGTTGGTTATTGCGGACCGAGCGGAGGTGTTCGGCGAAACGATCGCCCAACCTACTCTTGAATGAACTCGTACAGTGGGACAGATGCTTTTAGCTTGGGCAGTAAGTTGCATGGACATTGAATAACACCTGCTGGTGACCTGTCTGCAAAGACCAGACTTTGAGCGATCCTCACTTTCATTTTTTCACTTTAAAACAAACTGGATATCAATTTCAAAACTGAAGAAGATGGTCTGGTGTGCTGGCCAGTTTACAGATGCAATCTGCTCAGGCAACGGAGGGCAATCTCGACAATAATTCCTCTCATGGGGAAGAGTTCGTGCTCCACTGATCCGTAGTGCAGGAGAGGTTTGTAGCATTAATCCGCGCGCCCACAGAGCTCGATGTCTCTCGACTTGAAGCTTCAGAAATGTTCGCAAGAAATAACAAGAAATAATAAGAAATGGCACAAGACCAAGTTGAACATTTGTTGTGTTCCTGACAACAAGATTACTCTTGAAATATAGAAACTGGGAACTGCAGGTGCTGGTTTATCAAAGGAAATACACAAAGTGCTGGAGTAACTCAGAGGGTCAGGCAGCATCTGTGGAGAACGTGGATAGGTGGCATTTTGGGTTAGGACCCTTCACCAGTCTACAGCACGGTTTCAACCAAAAACGTCACCTATCCATGTTCTCCACAGATGCTGCCTGACCCACTGAGTTATGGTGCAGCAGCATCTATGGAGCGAAGGAAATAGGCAACGTTTCGGGCCGAAACCCTTCTGGAAATAGGCAACGTTTTGGGCCGAAACCCGGAAGGGTTTCGACCCGAAACGTTGCCTATTTCCTTAGCTCCATAGATGCTGCCTGACCCGCTGAGTTACTCCAGCACTCTGTGAAATGTCACCTATCCATGTTCTCCACAGATGCTGCCTGACCCGCTGAGTTATGGTGCGGCAGCATCTATGGAGCGAAGGAAATAGGCAACGTTTCGGGCCGAAACCCTTCTGGAAATAGGCATTGTTTCAGGCCGAAACCCGGAAGGGTTTCGACCCGAAACGTTGCCTATTTCCTTAGCTCCATAGATGCTGCTGCACCTGCTGAGTTACTCCAGCACTCTGTGAAACGTCACCTATCCATGTTCTCCACAGATGCTGCCTGACCCGCTGAGTTACTCCAGCACTCTGTGAAACGTCACCTATCCATGTTCTCCACAGATGCTGCCTGACCCGCTGAGTTACTCCAGCACTCTGTGAAACGTCACCTATCCATGTTCTCCACAGATGCTGCCTGACCCGCTGAGTTACTCCAGCACTCTGTGTAGCTTTTTGTAAAACAGCATCTGCAATTCCTTGTGTCACCGTATGGAATGGTCAATGGTCATTTGTAAGTGAAGACGGAAGATTCTAGTGTTTAATAAGGAAGTGCAGATGCTGGAAAAATCGAAGGTAGATAAAAGTGCGGGAGAAACTCAGCGGGTGAGGCAGCATCTATGGAGCGAAGAAATAGGTGACATTTTGGGTCAAGATGGTGGTAAGTAAGTTATATGTATATCCAAGTTGTGCATCATAGGATTCATGTTAAGGGCGTGTCCCACTTGGCGAGTTTTTCGGCGACTGCCAGCGTCATATCGGTGTCGCCAAAAGATTTTGAACGTTTCAAAATCCATCGGCGTCAAAAAAAATGTTGCGAAACTTGAATAAAAACCGCGCGTCAATACGTGATCACGCCGTGTCACGCCGCGAATTATTCACCGACCTGATCAGTCCATGATGCCGGCAATCGCTGAAATAATCACCAAGTGGGGCAGGCCCGTTAAGGTTTAGGGCTCCGCAGCCTGCTCTGACTGAATATTCAATCACTGAAATAAGCTGGCAGGTATGATGTACAACGTGGGTAGACCTTGCAGCGTGTGCCTTCAGTGGCTACTGTCAACGGGTGGGATCACCATTCATCATTGCCACCCCCCGACAGCTTTGTAGAACAATAGACAATAGACAATAGACAATAAGTGCAGGAGTAGGCCATTTGGCCCTTCCAGCCAGCACCACCATTCAATGTGATCATGGCTGATCATCCCCAATCAGTACCCCGATCCTGCCTTCTCCCCATATCTCCTGACTCCGCTATCTTTAAGAGCCCTATCTAGCTCTCTCTTGAAAGTATCCAGAGAACCGGCCTCCACCGCCCTCTGGGGCAGAGAATTCAACAGACTCACCACTCTCTGTGCGTAACAGTGTTTCCTCGTCTCCGTTCTAAATGGCTTACCCCTTATTCTTAAACTGTGACCCCTGGTTCTGGACTCCCCCAACATCGGGAACATGTTTCCTGCCTCTAGCGTGTCCAAACCCTTAACAACCTTATATGTTTCAATAAGATCCCATCTCATCCTTCTAAATTCTAGAGTATACAAGCCCAGCTGCTCCATTCTCTCAGCATATGACAGTCCCGCCATCCCGGGGATTAACCTGGTGAACCTACGCTGCACTCCCTCAATAGCAAGAATGTCCTTCCTCAAATTTGGAGGAATATGGGGAGAAGGCAGGAACGGGGTACTAATTGTGGATGATCAGCCATGATCACATTGAATGGCGGTGCTGGCTCGAAGTACTCCTGCACCTACTTACAATGTTTCTATGTTCTGAGGTACAGTGGAACTCCTTTTTTGCCCACAGTTCTGTATGATCTTACTACAACATAGGCACAATGATACTCAAGTTCAGAATGGCCATAAGTGTCAAGACTGCTTGGGGTGTGACGCCTAGCTTCATTTTAAACGTTCAATGTTTAAGTTTTAGTTTTGGACAGACAGCGTGGAAACAGCCCCGTCATCTGGTTTATCAAAGGAAATACACAAAGTGCTGGAGTAACTCAGAGGGTCTGGCAGCATCCCTGGAGAATGTGGATAGGTGGCATTTCGGGTTAGGACCCGTCTTCAGTCTACAGCACGGTTTCAACCCAAAACGTCACCTATCCATGTTCTCCACAGATGCTGCCTGACCCGCTGAGTTACTCCAGCACTCTGTGAAACGTCACCTATCCATGTTCTCCACAGTAAGCCATTTAGAACGGAGACGTGGAAACACTTTTTCTCACAGAGAGTGGTGAGTCTGTGGAATTGTCTGCCTCAGAGGGCGGTGGAGGCCGGTTCTCTGGATGCTTTCAAGAGAGAGCTAGATAGGGCTCTTAAAGATAGCGGAGTCGGGGGATATGGGGAGAAGGCAGGAACGGGGTACTGATTGTGGATGATCAGTCATGATCACATTGAATGGCGGTGCTGGCTCGAAGGGCCGAATGGCCTCTACTCCTGCACCTATTGTCTATTGTATTATTCACTCCTCATAATTCCATGTTGCTCATGTCTAATTTGAGTTGCAGCATTAACCTTTCTCCCACAAATACAGTCATAACACAGCCGTGTTGTTGACAGCAGTTATCGTGTGTGTCACACCGCGATGCCAATTAGGAGGCGACTGCTTGGAGCTTGATGGAGATCAGCTTGATCATCAGGGCAGGTAGTTACCAAATTACTGAGCAAGAACCCTGACAAGCCGGGACAAAAATTAATATACTCATTATAAAAGAAAAATGTGCATTGGTGCAAACAGTTACTGGGAAACAAAAACAGCTGTTTGCTTTTTATATTCAAGGAGTCTTAGTTAATTTCATAAAATATTCAGAGACTAAGTACATTCATTTTCCTTTTATAGTTGGCTACCTTATACATTGGAGGAAGTTGCATAATTAAAACCCGGCATTTAAATAAACAGAAGACTAACAATTATTTTGTGTTAGAGGGGAGAGTGGAGATCAGAGGTTTTTCTTTGTCTGAATTTTAAAACCCTGTCCCACTGTGCGAGTTCATTCCAAGAGTTCTCCTGAGTTTAAAAAAAAATTCTAACTCGTGGTAAGCACGGAGAATAAACGTAGCAGGTACGTCGGAGCTCGGGGACGTCTCTTAGCGGCTCGTAACGCTAACGGCAGGTACTCGGGAAGACTCGCTAACGGCAGGTAAGCACGGGAAGACTGGTGAAGATTTTTCAACAGGATGAAAAATGTCCACGAGAGCCCCGAGTACCGACGAGCGGCCATTACCGTAAATCTCCGAGTTCCAATCAGGGCAAACTCGGGAGAACTCTTGGAATGAACTCGTACCGTGGGACAGGGGTTTAACTTGGACAATACAGCTCACCCTCCTTGAGGCACTGGTCAACCTGAGGAGCACCTTCAGCAACAGGCTGGTTCCACCAAGATGCAGCACAGAACGCACCAGGAGATCCTTCTTCCCTGTGGCTTTCAAACTGTACAACTCCCCCCCCTTCTGTTGTGGGCTAGACTGAGACTCACTCCCCCCCACTCCCCCCCCATCCCCCCTTCCCAAAACCCCCCAGTCTTTGCACATTCCGAATCCTCACTTTAATTTCATGTTTCATGTATCATGTGTTTATGACTGTTGGCAGATCAATATCCCTCCTGGGATGAATAAGAGGGGGGGAGGAGAGGAGAGGAGAGGAGAGGAGAGGAGAGGGAGAGGAGAGGAGAGGAGAGGAGAGGAGAGGAGAGGAGAGGAGAGGAGAGGAGAGAGGAGAGGAGAGGAGAGGAGAGGAGAGGAGAGGAGAGGGGAGGAGAGGGGAGGAGAGGAGAGGAGAGGAGAGGAGAGGAGAGGAGAGGAGAGGAGAGGAGAGGGGAGGGGAGGAGAGGAGAGGAGAGGAGAGGAGAGAGAGGAGAGGGGAGGAGAGGAGAGGGGAGGAGAGGGGAGGAGAGGGGAGGAGAGGAGAGGAGAGGAGAGGAGAGGAGAGGAGAGGAGAGGGGGGAGGGGAGGAGAGGAGAGGGGCGGAGAGGGGAGGAGAGGGGAGGAGAGGGGAGGAGATGGTGTCTCTTGCACACGGGATCAGTGGACTATTTCTGTACACTTGATAAATAGTTGAGTTTCAATGAGATTGAAATCAGATTTGGAGGAAAACTGGTATCTGCTCTGAAAGTGCCTCTCTTTGAAAGTTACGATTCAAATTCCAGGTGCGACAGAGGTTCACCTGCACCTCCTCCAACCTCATCTATTGCATCCGCTGCTCTAGGTGTCAGCTGCTCCACATCGGTGAGACCAAGCGCAGGCTTGGCGATCGCTTCGCCCAACACCTCCGCGCGGTCCGCAATAACCAACCTGATCTCCCGGTGGCTCAACACTTCAACTCCCCCTCCTATTCCGAATCCGACCTTTCTGTCCTGGGCCTCCTCCATGGCCAGAGTGAGTCCCACTGCAAATTGGAGGAGCAGCACCTCATATATTTCGCTTGGGTAGTTTACACCCCAGCGGTATGAACATTGACTTCACCAATTTCAGGTAGTCCCTGCTTCCTCCCTCCTTCCCCTCCCCTTCCCAGCTCTCCCACAGCCCACTGTCTCCGCCTCTTCCTTTCTTCCCCCCCACCTCCCCCACACCAGTCTGAAGAAGGGTCTCGACCTGAAACATCACCTATTCCTTCGCTCCATAGATGCTGCCTCACCCGCTGAGTTTGTCCAGCATTTTTGTCTACATTCAAATTCAGAAAGCTTTTCACCTGTGTATTTGAGGATTGAGTGTTAGTAAGATGAGCGTACGCAGGGATAGTCTCTCTCGCTGTTGCAGTAGAGGAAAGGGTTACCTCAATGAACAATAAGCAGCAAGGCAAATGCTTACCCAAGGTGGCATCGAACATTCTAGCTTAGTTTGAAATGAAACAATGAGTCTAACACATACAAATTCCCAAACCCATTTGTTTGATTTACAGTCACAATTCCAGCCCCTGTAATAGTACGTGGCCAGTGGAAGCCCAGCGGGGGCGATGGTTTAAAGCCACGGGACTAATCCTAAAACATCATTATCTCATGCGGGCGAAATTGATTCCTAAAGAATATACATTTGAAAAACATTTAGCTGTGCAATCACTTTCCCCATCAACGTTCAGCCGGAGTGCGAGAGTGGGAGTTTCGGCCTCTGTAATGCCCTTGCCAACATCATCAATACATTGTGCACGCTGTTTAAGAAACAGTTAGACAGGTACACGGATAGGACAGGTTTGGAGGGAATAGACTTGCGGGCGGAGCACCAAGGCAAACTCCTTGTATGTGAATATACTTGGCCAATAAACTTATTCATTCATTCATTCATTCATTCATTCATTCATTCATAGGGACCAAACGCGGGCAGGTTGGACTATTGTAGCTGGGACATGTTGGGCAGAAGGGGCGAGTTGGGCCGAAGGGCCTGTTCCCAGGCTGTATTACTCTGAGTCTATGACATTCAGTGCAGTGAAGAACAGGTCACCGGGGAACAGCGTGACACATAATATGTTGACATCAAGGGCAGCACGGTGGCACAGCGGTAGAGTTGCTGCCCCACAGCGCCGGGTACCATATAACCATATAACCATATAACCATATAACAATTACAGCACGGAAACAGGCCATCTCGACCCTTCTAGTCCGTGCCGAACACATACTCTCCCCTAGTCCCATATACCTGCGCTCAGACCATAACCCTCCATTCCCTTCCCATCCATATAACTATCCAATTTATTTTTAAATGATAAAAACGAACCTGCCTCCACCACCTTCACTGGAAGCTCATTCCACACAGCTACCACTCTCTGAGTAAAGACGTTCCCCCTCATGTTACCCCTAAACTTCAGTCCCTTAATTCTCATGTCATGTCCCCTTGTTTGAATCTTCCCTACTCTCAGTGGGAAAAGCTTATCCACGTCAACTCTGTCTATCCCTCTCATCATTTTAAAAGACCTCTATCAAGTCCCCCCCTTAACCTTCTGCGCTCCAAAGAATAAAGCCCTAACTTGTTCAACCTTTCTCTGTAACCTAGTTGCTGAAACCCAGGCAACATTCTAGTAAATAGGGTACCATCCCGACTACGGGTACTGTCTGTACGGAGTTTGCACGTTCTCCCTGGGGTTCCCCCGAGATCTTCGGTCCGTTCCCACGCTCCAAAGACGTGCAGGTTGGTGGGTTAATTGGTTTGGTTTCAATGTAAATTGTCCCTAGGGTAGAGTTAGTGCGCGGGGATCGCTGGTCGGCGCGGACTCGGTGGGCCGAGGGACCTGTTTCCGCGCTGGACCTCTACACCAAACTAAAATCAAAAACCGGCCTGCAACACCTACAAGATCCACGGCAGGTTTACGCAGACATCATCCCATGAAACAGGCTCGCTGTACCAAGATGGCACCCAAATTAAGCAGCAGTTAGATATTCTCCACACGCCCCACAGCCAAATGATAGACGCAGCAATGGTTTGTGGCATCACATTCGCTCCTGCTTGCAATTGACACAATTTAAAGAATGACGTTAGATTTTTGCCTCCGTTATGCAAAGGCAGTACACATTCACTGATGAAGTGACATGGAGCCAAGGCACTGTACCTGCGGAACAGGTGGAGGCAGCTCACCTGTACAATTATTACTGTCTTTGTCTCTTGGAATTAGTTAGATGAGTAGGAGCAGAAGCCTCATGGGCCTGTCCCACTTAGGCAACTGCCGGGGACTTCTTACGGAATTCACCTACGACACCTGGCGACAACCTACGACCGCAACAATTGTCACCAAAACATTTTCAACATGTTGAAGATTTTGCAGCAGTCGTCTGCAGTCGCCCAAAAAATCACCTAAGTGGGACAGGCTCATTACAGACACCAGGCTGCATTGACAGACAGTATGGGACCAATGGATTGAGAATGGATGTAGTTTGCCTTACCTGCATAGAATTCAGGGCTGTACACTGCTCCCACAACTGGGTTTAACTTCCATCCTGAAGACACAGAGAGAAGGAAATGAGGTTACGTCACATGGACTTCAGTAATCAGAGAGTAAAAACTAATTATGCAGCCAAACAGGGAACCGCAGGTGCTGGTTTACAAATAAAAAGCTACAAAGTGCTGGAGTAACTCAGCGGGTCAGGCAGCATCTGTGGAGGACATGGATAGGTGACGTTTCACAGAGTGCTGGAGTAACTCAGCGGGTCAGGCAGCATCTGTGGAGTGAAGGAAATAGGCAACGTTTTGGGCCGAAACCCGGAAGGGTTTCGGCCCGAAACGTTGCCTATTTCCAAAAGAGTTTCGGCCCGATACGACGCTGGTTCATTATGATGATAGACACAAAATGCTGGAGTAACTCAGCGGGTCAGGCAGCATCTGTGGAGAACATGGCTAGGTGACGTTTCACAGACAGAGTGCATCTGGGGGAGTAACTCACGTTCGGAATAATTCATCGGGTCAGGCAGCATCTGTGGAGAACATGGATAGGTGACGTTTCACAGAGTGCTGGAGTAACTCAGCGGGTCAGGCAGCATCTGTGGAGAACATGGATAGGTGACGTTTCACAGAGTGCTGGAGTAACTCAGCGGGTCAGGCAGCATCTGTGGAGAACATGGATAGGTGACGTTTCACAGAGTGCTGGAGTAACTCAGCGGGTCAGGCAGCATCTGTGGAGAACATGGATGGGTCACTTTTTTAGACTTTAGATCACATTGAATGGCGGTGCTGGTTCGAAGGGCCGAATGGCCTACTCCTGCACCAATTGTCTATTGTCTATTGTCCCTAGTGTGTGTAGGACAGTGTTACTGTGCGGGGATCGCTGGTCGGCGCGGACTCAGTGGGCTGAATGGCCTGTTTCTGTGCTGTATCTCTAAACTAAACTAAACCAAACTTTAGATGCTGGGTTACAAAATAGAGAACATAACTAGTATTCTGCTAATGGCACTGCTGCATGTTTTCTCCCAATATAAATAACTGGTGCCGGGCTATAAGCACATGCTGCCGAACACTTGAATTCCCACGTCTACTAATCACTGCGTTTTTCTTTCAAGACTGTGCTGGAGATGAGATGCACATTAATGAGAATATCTGCAGGTCCGTGTTACGGGCTGACATCTTTCCCAGGCCTTTAATGCATCCTGCTGTTGCGGGCGTCTGAGTTTGGGCATCTTTGTCACAAATATAAATAATGAGCCTTATCTGGGAGAAAGTCAGGCGCGGTTTCGTTAAACCCCTTTCGCAGCTTTGCCCCCATGCATCTAATTAAAGTCCTTTCCATGTGAGAGCAGCATTGATTACTCTCCCATTAGGGCTCCCAGTCTTAAGTGATTTGAATGCAACTCGTATGCTGCAGCCATGGCCAACAAAGACCTGACAGATTTCTCCCAGACGCTAAGTTACGCTAATGGTCTCTCAATTTGTCCAGGAAAAATCCTCGGAGACTCAGATCGATGTGCACAGCTGAAAGGTTGCCTCGTTTTTCATCTGCATCCCACTCCCTCTGATAGTTGGATCATCCAACCTTCCACTCCTGACGTGGGCAAGTCTTCATTTATCATGAGAATAACAGCAATTAAGCCCTGCATTGTCTCGTCTATGAGCTTTGTGCCGAGACTTAATTATCTTGGATAATCAAGTCTAACGACGTTGCTTCTACCTGATGTGTTATGATCTCTTGTTGTAGTGGAGGGGGAACTACAGCTGACATCCAGTGAGTGCTGTGTGAGGTGAGGAACTGCAGGTGCTGGTTTACATAGAAACATAGAAAATAGGTGCAGGAGGAGGCCATTCGGCCCTTCGAGCCAGCACCGCCATTCAAAATGATCATGGCTGATTGTCCCCTATCAATAACCCGTGCCTGCCTTCTCCCCCATATCTCTTGACTCCACTCGCCCCTAGAGCTCTATCTAACTCTCTCTTAAATCCATTTACACCGAAGATTGACACGAAATGCTGAAGTAAGGTCCCGACCTGAAACGTCACCCATTCCTTCTCTCCAGAGATGATGCTGCCTGTCCCGCTGAGTTACTCCGGCTTTTTGTGTCTATCTTCACCAAAGTGCTACAAGTTCATTATTGTCACCTGCCTTGAGGTAGTGGAAAGCTTTTGTTTTCATGATCTTAAGTTAAGTTTAGTTTAGAGATACAGCGCGGAAACAGGCCCTTCGGCCCATCGAGTCAGCGCCGACCAGCGATCCCCGCACACTAACACTATCCTACACACACTGGGGACAATTTACACTTGTACCAAAGCCAATTGATCTACAAACCTGCACGTCTTTGGAGTGTGGGAGGAAACCGGAGCACCCGGAGAAAACCCACGCGGGTCACGGGGAGAACGTGCAAACTCCGTACAGACAGCACCCGTAGTCGGAATCAAACCCAGGTCTCTGGCGCTGCTATGCACAAAGTATTTTACCCAGGGTAGAGGAATCAAAAACAAGTGTCCTCTCGACCCGAAATGTCACCTATTAGGCAGCATCTATGGAGCGAAACGTTTCGGGTCGAGACACTTCTGGAAACTCAGCGGGTGAGGCAGCATCTATGGAGCGAAGGAATAGGTGGCGTTTCGGGTCGAGACCCTTCTGGAAACTCAGCGGGTGAGGCAGCATCTATGGAGCGAAGGAATAGGTGACGTTTCGGGTCGAGACCCTTACGGGTCTCGGCCCGAAACGTCACCTATTCCTTCGCTCCATAGATGCTGCCTCACCCACTGAGTTTCTCCAGTATCTTTGTCCACCTTTGGTTTTTCCAGCCTCTGCAGTTCTTTCTTAAACAACTGAACAGGACTATTGTACCTTCCACCAGCAGCACCCCATGCACCAATCATTCTTTAAACATTCCCCCGATCACCGTTTAGCCGTGGCCTGTGGTTTTGGGGCACCTCCACCCTGGGAATTATTTAAATCTTGTAAAACTGTTCCAGATCATCAGGCAGAATGTGTCGGAAGGAACTGCAGATGCTGGTTTGAACCGAAGATAGACACAAAAGGCTGGAGCAACTCAGCAGGACGGGCGGGATCTCTGGGGAGAAGGGTTTCAAGCCGAAACGTGACCCATTCCTTCTCTCCAGAGATGCTGCCTGTCTCGCTGAGTTACTCCGGCATTTTGTGTCTACCTTCAGACCACCTCCTTCTGTGGCCTCCCCTCGGTCGTAGCTGACCATGGGTGTTATTCCCTACATGGAGGATTCCTGACGTGACTGTTTAACGTCAGATCACCAGGGATGTGTGACTGTGTCCCCTTGTCAGCAGCCTGCTGTCAGAGAGCTATCGGAGAGGTGGCAGCAACAGCAGATGCCACTCGAGACCTATTTGTCACTCACTGGTCAGTCCGCTTGGCTGGACAACCAGGCCGGTGTGGCCTGCGGGCGGCGGTGAACAGGACAAGTAGGTCAGCGGAGAACTCGTGGAGGTGCTGAGAACGAGACGTGGCCTGGATTGTCAACCATCTGGCCTATCAACCATCCCCCGTCACAAAGGCAGCAGATCTGTGCTGTCAAAACCGCTCCTTTGTCAAAGAAACTGTGCAGGGACAAGCCATGTACAAACGCTGCCAATATAACCTGCACTCACTGGGGTGAAAGTTGGAGGAAATGAGTCAAGAGCTCAGAGTGTTTTATTGTGGGACAGTGAGATTCTTAAGGGGCTGTCCCACTTGGGCGACCTAATCCGCGAGTGCTCACACTCGCAGCACGGTCGACACGAGGTCCTAGGAGGTCTTCGTAACTCTCCTTCATGCTCGAGAGTGGTCTCCGCGTACTCGAGGCCTCAGCTAGGTCGCGGCAGTTTTTTCAATATGTTAAAAAAATGCCCGCGAGTGAAAAAAGGTCGCCATGGAAAAAATCGATACTTGTTTCACTCGTAGGTTTAGTCGTAGTAGGTCGGCATGTTGGTCGTAGGTAGTCGAGGGTAGTCGAAGGTAGTCTTCATCAGTCGAAGGGAGGTCAAAGGGGATCGAAGGAGGTCTTCTTCACTATCCACTATTCGGTGTCCAATTTTCCCGAAGTTAGTCGAAGCTGGTCTTCAACATAGTTGAAGGAGGTTGAAGGAGGTTGAAGGAGGTCTTCAACATAGGAGGTTGAAGGAGGTTGAAGGAGGTCTTCAACATAGTTGAAGGAGGTTGAAGGAGGTCTTCAACAGTCATTATTTCAAACTCTTCTAAACTCGCCAATTAGGTCGCCCAAGTGGGACAGCCCCTTTACTTACTGCAGCACCACATGGGACCAGATTATCCCAAACATTTTCCTGAACACACACGGAACGTTTTTAAACTCTTGTTTAATATATTGTTTACAGTGTCCTATGTTTACATATTCTGTGGTGCTGCTGCAAGTAAGGATCTCGTGGTTCTATCTGGGACACTTGACAATAAAACTTGATGGACTCTTGGTGGACACAGAGTGCTGGAGTAACTCAGGGGGTAAGGCAGCATTTGGGGGACACAGAGTGCTGGAGTAACTCAGCGGGTCAGGCAGCATTTATGGAGTTAAGGAAATAGGCAACGTTTCGGGCCGAAACCCTTCTGGGTTTCGGCCCGAAACGTTGCCTATTTCCAGAAGGATTTCGGCCCGAAACGTTGCCTATTTCCTTAGCTCCATAGATGCTGCTGCACCATAACTCAGTGGGTCAGGCAGCATAGAAACATAGACAAATAAAAGATAGAAAGCATCTGTGGAGAGCATGGATAGGTGACGTTTCTCAGAGTGCTGGAGTAACTCAGCGGGTCAGGCAGCATCTGTGGAGAACATGGATAGGTGACATTTCCCAGAGTGCTGGAGTAACTCAGCGGGTCAGGCAGCACCTGTGGAGAACATGGATAGGTGACGTTTCGGGTCGGGACCCTTCTTCAGACTCAAGTGTTGTAAGTTCCCACTGGAACTTGTAACCCAGTTGAATTCTGAATATCAATCTTGAGTTTCTTTTCAACTGTAAAATGCACAGAATCTTTTTTCAGCCACCAGTCTGTTTGAAACCTTTCTGTTAAAAGTTCTGAGCATAGTTTAACATTATTTTAATTTTGGAAAGCTTTGTTGCAAATGGATCAATTTCCGAACTTGGATTGTGTTCCAGCCCTTTCGACGGCCGAGATTTAAAAAAAAAGCTTTAACTTCAATTGCCATTGGATTGCCAGAGTGCTCTCCATCCCAATGTGAAATGAAGGTGGCGTATAATTAGATCTTCATCGCAACCCAGCCAATATTTAATTGCTGGCATGGCGGACCGTAACATGAGATGTGGGATTGTTCTCCAGCTTTGGTTGGCATTAGAAGTACATTTATTCTTGGTTAATGCCCAATCTGCTGCTAAGTTCTCAGCCGTGAGGCCTCCTTGCTCACACTACTACACGTAACGTAGTTAGGCTGCATTAGAGGAATGTTCTCTACATCCTGCTTCCAACTATGATGCCAGCATTGTGTTCAGCCATCCCTTCCATGTCAACTGTTCAGGGTAAAGGCCACACTGGGGAGAGATTATTGACACGCGTTGGTCACGGTGGTGCAGCGGTAGAGTCGCTGCCTGATGGACCTGTTCCACTTAAACGATTTTCAACATGTTGAAAATTTTCCGGCGACAATTTTTGCTGCCGTGGTCTGTCGCCAGGTGAATTTCATTAAAAACCAGTCCCTGGCAGTCGTCTAATGAGTCGCCTAAGTGGGACTGGCCCATTGCAGCGCCAGGGACCCGGGTTCGATCCCGACTACGGGCGCTGTCTGTACAGAGTTTGCACGTTCTCCCCGTGACCTGCGTGGGTTTTCTCCGGGATCTTCGGTTTTTCCTCCCACACTCCAAAGACGTGCAGGTTTGTAGGTTAATTGGCTTGGTGTAAATGTAAAAATTGTCCCTAGTGTGTGTGTGTGTGTAGGATAGTGTTAGTGTGCGGGGATCGCTGGTCGGTGCGGACTAGTTGGGCCGAAGGGCCTGTTTCCGCACTGTATCTCTAAACTAAACTAAACTAAACCAGTCAGTCTCTCTGGGAACAAGCACCCAAATTCTTCCCACACAGTCCTACGCTATAAACATTGATCAGTACGGGTGACAGAGGTTATGGGTAGAAGGCAGGAGAATGGGGTTATGAGGGAGAGATAGATCAGCCATGAATGAATGGCGGAGTAGACATGATGGGATGAATGGCCTAATTCTGCTCCTAGAATTTATAAACGTCTGAACATTGAATTCTACAATTGCAACCGCTTCCATAGAAACATAGAAACATAGAAATTAGGTGCAGGAGTAGAGGCCATTCGGCCCTTCGAGCCTGCACCACCATTCAATATGATCATGGCTGATCATCCAACTCAGTATCCTGTACCTGCCTTCTCTCCATACCCCCTGATCCCCTTAGCCACAAGGGCCACATCTAACTCCCTCTTAAATATAGCCAATGAACTGTGTGGCCTCAACTACCCTCTGTGGCAGAGAGTTCCACAGATTCACCACTCTCTGTGTGAAAAAAGTTCTTCTCATCTCGGTTTTAAAGGATTTCCCCCTTATCCTTAAGCTGTGACCCCTTGTCCTGGACTTCCCCAACATCGGGAACAATCTTCCTGCATCTAGCCTGTCCAAACCCTTAAGAATTTTTCCCCCTGCCTTCCCCTGCCCAATGCACATATTCCCTCACCCCCCCCTCCCCACCCCCCCCCATCACCCCCCCATCACCATGCTCCGTTCCTCTCCACCCTAAGCTCATCTCTCATCCCCAAGTCCCACTTGCCCCCTTTATTTCCCCACTCTTACCCCCTCCCTGCTGCGTTACGCGCTACCCCTCCCCATCTGTCCCTGCCTGACACCCTTCCTTCTCCTTTTCACCCCTCACCTGTATCCAGCTATCACTTGCCAGAGAAGACTCTGGAGAACATGGATCTGGATCAGCTGCTCCTTGAGGTACCAAGGTCTAAGCGGAAGCTCAGAGGGGATAGAGCCTTTTCTGTTGCTGCCCCGGCACTCTGGAACACCTTGCCGCTGCAGATCAGACAGGCCCCTTCACTGTCCATCTTTAAATCCTCCCTAAAAACTCACTTTTATTCACTGGCTTTCGACACTGGCTGAGACTTTGTTCCTGTTTTAGTGCTTTTAATGTCTTTTAATTTTTACTGTGTTTATAGTCCTGTCGTCTGAATGGTTTTAGTAGTTTGTAATAACTTTTTGTTGACTTCCCATGTACAGCACTTTGTAGTAACTGATGTTGTCTAAAAGCGCTTTATAAATAAAGTTATTATTATTATTATTATTATTATTATTATTATAACATGGATAGGTGATGTTTCGGGGTCGGGACTATTCACTTGCCCCCACCATTGTCCTGCCCCCAGCACTTTTACAGTTTTCTCTCCCCCACCCCAATCAGACTGAAGAAAGGTCCCCGACCCATTTCAGGATACAACAGTGGTGCTCAGGAGCCCGGATAGGCATAGAGACAAGCAGGGAATGGGCAGGTACATCGATCACGTGCAGGCAGACCAGATTAGTTGGTGTTGGCACAGACGCTGGGAGCCAAAGGCCCTGTTCCAGTGCTATACTATACACAATAGACAATAGGTGCAGGAGGAGGCCATTCGGCCCTTCGAGCCAGCACCGCCATTCAATGTGATCATGGCTGATCATCCCCAATCAGTACCCCGTTCCTGCCTTCTCCCCATATCCCCTGACTCCGCTATCTTTAAGACCCCTATCTAACTCTCTCTTGAAAGCATCCAGAGAACCTGCCTCAACCGCCCTCTGAGGCAGAGAATTCCACAGATTCACAACTCTCTGTGAGAAAAAGTGTTTCCTCGTCTCCGTTCTAGATGGCTTACCCCTTATTCTTAAACTGTGTGTGTGGCCCCTGGTTCTGGGATCCCCCAACATCAGGAACATGTTTCCTGCCTCTAGCGTGTCCAAACCCTTAACAATCTTAGTGTTTAAGAAGGAACTGCAGATCCTGGAGAATCGAAGGTATCTTCAGACCGTCTGAAGAAGGGTTTCGGCCCGAAACGTTGCCTATTTCCTTCGCTCCATGCAAAGAGTTGAACAATCTCCACTATAGGAAATAGGTAACGTTTCGGGCCGAAACCCTTCCGGGTTTCGTCCCGAAACGTTGCCTATTTCCTTCGCTCCATAGATGCTGCTGCACCTGCTGAGTTTCTCCAGCTTTTTTGTGTACCTTAACAATCTTATATGTTTCAATAAGCTGTTCTATGTCCTTACTCTAAATTACTGTCATGGCCATTTCCTTCAGCATGTGCAGCATATTTTCTGCTGGAGACTACTCAAGTGCTGCTGGCATTCTATCATGGGGGCAGCCAGCAACACAATGAAGTATTTTGACTTGAGGTGCATCATTAAAATAATATTGTCGAACTCTTTCTCGTAAAGCTCGTGATCCTTTGAAACATTTTCCCACCCATCAGAGAGACGGATTGTTGGTGGAAATGACTTGGGTGATGCTGGTCTAGGTTGATGAGTTCCCGACAGAAAATTCGAATATTGTTATTTAAAGAAAATGACATCAATCAGTCAAATGAAATGGGGAGTCAAAAATGCTGGAGAAACTCAGCGGGTGAGGCAGCATCTGTGGAGCGAAGGAATAGGTGACGTTTCGAGTCGAGACCCTTCTTCAGACCCTTCTTCAGTCATATGAAACGAGTCAGAGACGCAAGGAACTGCAGATGCTGGAATCTTGCGCAAAACACAATATGCTGGAGGATTTTTGTCTACCTTCGATTTTGCAGCATCTGCAGTTGCTCCTAAAACACATGTGGGTGTGTGGAACAAGCTGCCAGAGGAGGTAGTTGAGGCAGCTAGTAATGCAACAGTTAGACAGTTACATGGATAGGACAGGTTTGGAGGGATATGGACAAACGTGGTCAGGTGGGACTAGTGTAGATGGGGCATGTTGGCCTGTGTGGGAGTTGGGCCGAAGGGCCTGTTTCCATGCAATATGACTCCAACATCGATGGAAGCTTTGAGGAGAATGTGCAGGAACTTGCAGCTCATCCCAAGATCACCAGAGGCCACAAAAGTGTTCTTTGCAAGACTAGACTGTTACGATCGAACGGGGATGTATTGATAAGATGTGTCGGTGCCAGATTGATTGAAACGTCAGGAAAGTGCGAGGTGGTGCATTCGGATGTAAATAAATGAGGGCAGTGCTTTGACCAGCAGACTGAATATCAGACTCTGAATATCTTGCAGCACTTGTGGTCGATGCAAGGCAAGACTTTGTACGAGCCTGCAATCAATGTCCCGTTGCAAGGCACGCACTTTGTTCATTAACAAGAATCATTCCCTGAGTCTTGTTGTGCATCTCTTCATTACACAGAGATGTTGTGTGTGGGTGGATCACCATTACGTCAACTTGCTTACATTATTCTTGCCCATCTACCGTGAGAAATCGCTGCACGACGTATTGCTACGTGCACAAGGTGTTTTTTAAATTCTTGCCTCCACTAAATGACAAAAGCCATAACGAGGGAGTTAACGTTGGCGCAGCGGGTGGAGCTGCTGCCTCACAGCGCCAGAGGCCCGGGTTCAATCCTGAGCTCGACCGCTGTCTGTGTGTAGTTTCGCCCAGTGACCATGTGGGTTCCCACCGGGAACTCAGGTTTCATAGCAAAAGGATTTGAGTATAGGAGGGACATTGATTGCAGGCTATATTTAAGAGGGAGTTAGATGTGGCCCTTGTGGCTAAGGGGATCAGGGGGTATGGAGAGAAGGCAGGTACGGGATACTGAGTTGGATGATCAGCCATGATCATAATGAATGGCGGTGCAGGCTCGAAGGGCCGAATGGCCTACTCCTGCACCTAATTTCTATGTTTCTATGTTTCTAGGAGCAGGGAGGTTCTACTGCAGTTGTACAGGGTCTTGGTGAGACCACACCTGGAGTATTGCGTACAGTTTTGGTCTCCTAATCTGAGGAATGACATTCTTGCCATAGAGGGAGTACAGAGAAGGTTCACCAGACTGATTCCTGGGATGGCAGGACTTTCATATGAAGAAAGACTGGATAGATGGTTTATACTCTCTAGAATTTAGGACTTTGAGAGGGGATCTTATAGAAACTTACAAAATTCTTAAGGGGTTGGACAGGCTAGATGCAGGAAGATTGCTCCCGATGTTGGGGAAGTCCAGGACAAGGGGTCACAGCTTAAGGATAAGGGGGAAATCCTTTAAAACCGAGATGAGAAAAACCTTTTTCACACAGAGAGTGGTGAATCTCTGGAACTCTCTGCCACAGAGGGTAGTCGAGGCCACAGTTCATTGGCTATATCTAAGAGGGAGTTAGATGTGGCCCTTGTGGCTAAGGGGATCAGAGGGTATGGAGAGAAGGCAGGTACGGGATACTGAGTTGGATGATCAGCCATGATCATATTGAATGGCGGTGCAGGCTCAAAGGGCCGAATGGCCTCTACTCCTGCACCAATTGTCTGTGTTTCTATGTTTCCTCCCAGGTCCCAAAGACGTGTGATTTTGTAGGTTAATGAGTGGCTGTAACATTACATGGAACTAGTGTGAATGGGTGATCGATGGTCGGCCTGGACTCAGTGGGCTGAAGGGCCTGTTTCCCTGCTGTATCTTCCAGTCACTCAATCCAATCAAGCTAGGGTACTGTCCGATGCACGTCTACCCCATTGTGGACATTGGACTTTGTCTGTGGAACTGATGCGCTACAATGCTGAGAACTATATTCTGCACTCTGTATCTTCCCCTTTGCTCCACCTGTTACACTTGAGTATGGCCTGATTTTACCGTAGATACAAAAAGCTGGAGTAACTCAGCGGGACAGGCGGCATCTCTGGGGAGAAGGAAAGGGTGACGATTCGGGTCGAGACCCTTCTTCAGATCCTTTCCTTCTTGACCCAGACCCTTCTCGAACCAAAACGTCACCCATCCATGTTCTCCACTGATGCTGCCTGACCCGCTGAGTTACTCCAGCACTCTGTGAAACGTCACCTATCCATGTTCTCCACAGGTGCTGCCTGACCCGCTGAGTTACTCCAGCACTCTGTGTCCACTTTTGCTCTCATCTCCGGCAGAGAAGTGGCTGGGTTGCTAGTGTAAATGCCACAATGCCTACCTGACGACCCTTCTTCAGACTGACGTCGAGACCCTTCTTCAGACTGATGTGGAGGTGGGGGAGGGGCGGGTTTCCCGCCCCTCCCCCATCTCCACATCAGTCTGAAGAAGGGTCTCGACCCGAAACGTCACCCATTCCTTTTCTCCAGAGATGTTGCCTGACCCGCTGAGTTACTCCAGCACTCTGTGAAACATCACCTATCCATGTTCTCCACAGATGCTGCCTGACCCGCTGAGTTACTCCAGCATTTTCTGTCTATCTTCAGTGTAAACAAGCATCTGCAGTCCCTTCTTGCACATGGCCTGATTAAATCTACGTACAGCATCATCTGCGGAACACGCGTTGGCGCACTAAACTAAACGGAACGCGGGGACACAAACCTGAGAACTCACCGTTTGCGTAAGGATTGACAGCCTTCTTGTTTGTCATGACACGTGCTGTGGCATTATTAACCTAAGCAAACAGATGTCTATATTAGCAGCGGAGTAATGGCAATGGTATTAACGTTTAGAAGTCATGCATTGTTCACCATACACTTCCATTTAACTAATGCATATCTACATGGTAAAAGGGCATCAGATGCAGAACAAGGGTCACACAGACTACTTTGGTACATTTACTTTCATGACACACGCTATTTTCAACAAAGCATAATTGAAACATTTCTGAAAAATACATTAAAATGCAAATCGAACAATCCCGCTAAGACTCGTCATTGGACGCATGCTACTACTTTGCATGTTAAGAGTTAAATGAAAGGAAAATGACAAAGTTCCCTCATGACGGAAGCATGCGGGTGGCAAAGGGGAAGGAGGGTTGCCGAGGAACAGTAAGGGGGAATGACCAATGGAACGGAACAGGGTTGTGCAACATGACCCTGGGCGTAAGAAGAACCATTCTAAAGCACATTGAGCATCCAATACTTGGAACAAGAGCTGTTTCCATTTGCAAGAATTAAACAAAAAACCATTCAAGCGTTTAAACAAAACATGGTCAAAAAAGGGGTGCATTACAGGACACATATGGAGTCAACGTTCTGAGTAAGATGTGCACAAGGTCAAGATCATCATCAGTCATAATCAGTGCCTATCAGGCAGCTAATACGTACACTCAAGTACAGGCGTCCCGATAAAGAAGAGCATCGACTATTACAACATGTCAAATAAAGATTCACGCCTCCGGCATCATTCGTGAGATGGCAGATGGATCTGTCGACTTACCCAGACGCCAACTCCGCCCATATGTGTATGTGTGCAGTTACCATGGCTACTGTGAGTTGGATGAGGGGCCCTAAATGCTACCGGCGAAAAGGGGGGAAATGAAAAGGCAAAATATGCAACATCTTACTGAAAGGCCACACCACACATGGGACAATGGAATCGATTCGATCAGTCACATAGTTCAAAAGATACCGAGTACATGCTAAGAGGCAGTGTTGAGCGGGGAGCAGTGGGGACAGGTTAGTGTGAGATGCGTGTGAAATCTCACAAAACACTTCCCCCTGGAGAATGCTGGAGAAACTCAGCGGGTGAGGCAGCGTCTATGGAGCGAAGGAAATAGGCGACGTTTCGGGTCGAGACCCGCAAGGGTCTCGACCCGAAACGTCGCCTATTTCCTTCGCTCCATAGATGCTGCCTCACCCGCTGAGTTTCCAGAAGGGTCTCGACCCGAAACGTCGCCTATTTCCTTCGCTCCATAGACGCTGCCTCACCCGCTGAGTTTCCAGCGGAAAAACACTTCCCACCCCCACCCTCACCCACCACCACCAAAAAAAAACAAGAAGGCTAGATTTGGAATTTGAGTTTGCCAAATTCAGATTCAATTTTAATTTTAATCAGATTCAATTTTAATTGTCATTGTCAATGTACAGTACAGAGACAACGAAATTCATGCCCCCAATTGCCCAGTCAACTGCACAGATCAGTGGCCCCCAAAAGGGCCTTTGCTATTGTCCAATTCCCAATGGCTTTTCTGCCCCACTTCAACCCTGCAACTTAGAAGATGGACTGCCTTCTTTTAATTTTCTGCATTCGCGTTTCACCGACACAGTCTTTGCAATTCTTTACGCACCCAGCTTAATTACTCATTAACTCAACAAAGGATTAAGCATTAAGAAATTTGTGATGGAAGCTGGAGCTGGAGCTGGAGTCCAGTCACACACACACACACACTCAAAGTTTCCAAAAGAAACCACAGGTTTTATATATATATATATAAATATATAATATACATAAAATACCAAATGCTGGAGTAAGGTAGACAAAAAATGCTGGAGAAACTCAGCGGGTGAGGCAGCATCTATGGAGCGAATGAATGGGTGACGTTTCGGGAAGCTCAGCGGGTGAGGCAGCATCTATGGACCCAGAAGGGTCTCGACCCGAAACGTCGCCTATTTCCTTCGCTCCATAGACGCTGCCTCACCCGCTGAGTTTCCAGAAGGGTCTCGACCCGAAACGTCGCCTATTTCCTTCGCTCCATAGATTCGCTGCCTCACCCGCTGAGTTCCTCCAGCATTTTTTTGCCTACCTTCGATTTTTCCAGCATCTGCAGTTCCTTCTCAAACATGCTGGAGTAACTCAGCGGGACAGGCAGCATCGATCCGAAGAAGGGTCTCACCCCATTCCTTCTCTCCGATGAGACGCTGCCTGTCCCGCTGAGTTACTCCGGCATCTTGTTCCTACCTTCGATTTAAACCAGCATCTGCAGTTCTTTCCTACACATGTATACATTTACATAGATAATATCATACACAGATAAATATTAAAATGTAAAGCATGGTTTTGTAAGTTGTTATGAATGGGGGGGGGGGGGGGGGGGGTGGGGGGGAACATTAACAGACATATGATTCGCTGAAACAACAAATGGTGTTGAAGCGGACATTAAAATAGATGAAGGGAAATATATTGGACATGCACCTCTATTTTACGGCCCTCGACCAACGTGCTGTGTAACTTCTCCCTCGCTTTGTCTGCATCAGCACTGTTTTCGAACGTTACAAAACCAAATCCCTGCACACAGGTCGGAGAAGGAGAGAACAACATGCACATCAGTAAACAAATCATCCAGCACTCAGTTCCCGTTTATTGTTATGGACCACGCAGTTGCAGCATGGGACCCACACACAAACAAAAACATTCCTTCCATCGAACATGTCCAAAGACAGACAGGCAGCTCGATTTGTTACTAACACCTATGAGAGAGAGAAGCGAGTGTCACCAAACTTCTGAATTCTCTGGTCTGGGGTGGGGGGAACCCTCTCCAAGACACACACACACACACGTGAAGCTCACCGTTTGACCGTAACGTTTTTACAAAATGTTAAATGGTCAGCTCGACGTAGACTACAAGACCTACACCAAACCCAAACCAATTAGGAGCAGACGAGGGCATTCGGTCCAATTTGTGATCCCGGCTACAAAGACAGATGTGGACAGCAATTCGTTCTTCCCCCGCACACACAATTAAAGCATGGAATAATCTCCACCCAACTATAGTTACCCAACCAGATGCAACTACATTTAAAGTAGCTCTTTCTTCCCAATAACCCTTTCTGGCTTAAGCCCTCCCTTCACCACCTCCACAGTTTAAATTCCATTTGGAATATTTTGCAGGACCAAGAAACCAAGAATTGTTTTCCTTGTTCTTGCTTTGTTTCTGTAACATGCAGATAGGGAAAAATATATAACAGTATTGATAGATGGGTCAGATGTGAACAAGTCTCTCTGTCTCTCTGTCTCTCTGTCTCAATAGACAATAGGTGCAGGAGTAGGCCATTTGGCCCTTCGAGCCAGCACCGCCATTCAATGTGATCATGGCTGATCATCCCCAATCAGTACCCCTGTCTCAAGTTGAGGTACGCCCCCGTGATCTCACCCGAAACAAAAAACCCCCGTTCATCAAAAGAAAGAAGAAAAGTTGAATGTCAGGAAAGATGGAATCGGAATGAGTTTCATTTTAAGCGTTTTTCCCCACAGGGAAAAATAAAAGACTGAAATCCGAAGAAAATGAGATGAGTCACTTATATCGTGCAAAAGGAAATTAAATATCCCCCGACCAAGAAAACAATGTGGGCACAGAATTAAATGCAATTACATTGTAAAACGCTGTCTAGTATGAGCATGCTGTGGAGATTCATAAACTGAAGGGACAAACATGTAACATCAGGGATTATCTAGCATTGACAGCCTCGATCGAGATTACAATCAGGATCCCAATTCAAATGAATATCATAATTGGACATTCCTATTCAGAAACTGAAAGTAAAAAATCTCTGGTTATGAACAATTAAGAGCCAAATCAGTTTTGAGTTCGATGGTCGGACATTGCAAAGTTGCCGACATCCACTGGGCTGGAGAGGGTGATTCTGTGCTCGATTATGTGACGTGCTCGCTGCCAGCCTCCAGGTGGACATCCACCCCCTGATGACCAGAGTTGTCCGAGCTCGTCCTGTGTGTGTGGGTTTAGAGAGCAGGTCCTGCCTCGCCTCCACCCCTCCACCTGCATGAACTGGCTTCCACGTCAGGCATGAGGTTGTGAGCGTTAACTCATCGCACTGTACCCAGGGGGGGTGGAATATGCGCTTCTGCGCTCGCCGGTCTTTTGTAGATGTTTTCCGACACGTCACTAAAACCCTGACCTATTTTGCTTTCGACAGGTCAGGGTTTTAGTGACGTGTCGGAAAACATTTACAAAATTTGACCATTGTTCAAAAATTCGCATTAAGCTTCTGGATAAATATTATAGGATTTACAATAAGACAAATGTTTAAATCCATGTGCAGAAAATGTCAAGGTTAATACAAACTTTAAATCGAATGTTAAAGGGCCTGTCCCACGAGCGTGCGACTCCATGCGGCAAGCGCTGCCTAACGTGGTCACTTGAGACGTACGGCCTCGCGGGACCGGTCCCACTTCGATCGCCAGAGCCGTATGGAGTTGTTCGGAGCTGGTCCCGACATCGCGCGGGGCTCCGAAAAACTGACCGTGTTCAAAAATTGCCCGCACGCCGTACGTCACGCGCAGACTTCACGTCACTCACTCGACCTCCGCGCGGCCCCCGCTTCCGGTTTGGTCGCGCTTGCCGCATGCAGGTCGCATGCTGGTGGGACAGGCCCGTTAGTTTAGTTTAGAGAAACAGCGCAGAAACAGGTCCTTCGGCCCACCGAGTCCGTGCCGGCCAGCGATCCTCGCACATTAACACTACCCTACACACACGAGGGATAATTTATATATTCATACGCTGCCCAATTAGCCTACAAACCTGTACGTCTTTGGAGGGTGGGAGAAAAAACCCACGCAGGTCACGGGGAGAAGGTATAAACTCCGTACAGACAGCACCAGTAGTCGGGATCAAACCCGGGTCTCTGGCGCTATGAGGCAGCAACTCTACCGCTGCGCCACCGTGCCGCCCTGAATGCTTATGTAAAAAATGTTTGATAGATTGAACGCATCACAGTTCTGACTTCACTAGTGGGTCGGTTCAGTTAATCCTGTGGTTCACAGTTAAATGCTCTTGGCTGAACATACACAGATCTATAAGCATGCAGATACATTATAGGTGGGAACACCTTACCTTAGATCCCCTCTCATTGAAAATTATTTCGACGTCTAAAATTTTACCAAATTGCTGCAACAAAAAAAAAACAAGAGGTAATTTTTAGTGTTAAATAACAATTTGAAATTGCCCAGAAAAACATCTGTATAACGTGGAGAGCAACAGTTATAAAACTGTATCATTACATTTAATTGGCATAATATAAATAAAATATATGTCGTTAAATTGATTGTCAAAACCTCTTGTTTGTGCTTTCCGCACTTAGGTTTGTGCTGCAATGCTAGTTATCATGTTTCACAGAGTGTTTCAGCGGGTCAGGCAGCATCTGTGTGGAGAACATGGAGTAACTCAGTGGATCAGGCAGCATCTGTGGAGAACATGGATAGGTGACGTTTCACAGAGTGCTGGAGTAACTCAGTGGGTCAGGCAGCATCTGTGGAGAACATGGATAGGTGACGTTTCACAGAGTGCTGGAGTAACTCAGCGGGTGCAGCAGCATCTATGGAGCTAAGGAAATAGGTAACGTTTCGGGTCGAAACCCTTCCGGGTTTCGGCCCGAAACGTTGCCTATTTCCATAAGGATTTCGGCCCCGAAACGTTGCCTATTTCCTTCGCTCCATAGATGCTGCTGCACCATAACTCAGCGGGTCAGGCACCATAACTCAGTGGGTCAGGCAGCATCTGTGGAGAACATGGATAGGTGACAAACCAAACTGGAGGAACAGCACCTCATATTTAATTTGGGCATCAGTACGAACATTGAATTCTCTACTTTAGTATCTTCATCTTCCCTTGCCCCCTAGCCCCACCCTAGTCATTTAACCAGCCCCACAGTTCTCCACATTGTTTCTCTTGAGATCACACCTTCCAGAGCCAACAACCAGGCCTGAGGTAATTTGTGGCCAGCTCTGATCAACACGGAATCAATAGACAATAGAGGCAATAGACAAGTGCAGGAGTAGGCCATTCGGCCCTTCGAGCCAGCACCGCCATTCACTGTGATCAGTACCCCGTTCCTGCCTTCTCCCCATATAACTTGACTCCGCTATCTTTAAGAGCCCTATCTAGCTCTCTCTTGAATTCTCCGCCTCCACCGCCCTCTGAGGCGGAGAATTCCACAGACTCACCACTCTCTGTGGTAAAAAGTGTTTCCTCATCTCTGTTCTAAATGGCTTGCCCCTTATTCTTAAGGGATATGGGGAGAGAAGGCAGGAACGGGGTACTGATTGTGGATGATCAGCCACAAGATCATATTGAATGGTGGTGCTGGCTCGAAGGGCCGAGTGGCCTACTCCTGCACATATGTTTCTATGTTTCTCCCTTGAGACTCGAGGGCGGCGCCTCCCGCTTCACCAGACCGCGCGCGGTACTTACGCCAAACATTTGCCGGAGGTCGGGGTCCCGGAACCTGAAGGGGATGTTGGACACGTGTAACCGTTTGGGCTGCGTCTTGTTGTCTGTGTTGTCGTTCACCGGCGTTTGTTGCTGGCCGTCAGTCGGCGCGGTGTCATCTGTCTGCTGCAGGGAACAGAGAGAGGGAGAGAGGGAGAGAGGGAGAGGGAGAGAGAGAGGGAGTGGGAGAGGGAGAGGGAGAGGTAGAGAGAAAGAGAGGGCGAGAGAGAGAGGGAGTGGGAGAGGGAGAGGGAGAGGGAGAGAGAGAGAGAGAGAGGGAGAGGGAGAGAGGGAGAGAGTGTGTAAGAGGGAGAGGGAGAGGGAGAGGGAGAGAGGGAGGGGGAGAGGGAGAGAGTGTCAAAATGCGGAGATGTTACTTGGTTTCCACCGAAGATGTACACCATCTCCTCCTATCACTTATGACCTTGTGACTGATGAATGTGGACATAGGGTGATTTCACGAAAGGTCACTGGAGCGTAGATCTGCACCCACGTGACCGAAAATCTCAAGTGGAGGACATGCAGCGAGCAAACGCGATAATTCCCGATATTTTGGACCTTTAAATCTCCACGGCAAATGTCCGCTGTTCACTTCCGCTGGATTGGCACCTTCAGCTCCCTCTTTAATTTACCTTAGTTTCTATCTTTTTTTTTCCTGTAAATCTAGGTAGCTGTGCCTCACGGTCACCCCGACTGGCACAGTAAATTGCAGATCAAAACCTGGCCGTTTTCCATGTTTTTAACGGGTGGGAAAGTGCGTGTTTTCCCATCCACTAACATGTACCGGATGTCTAGCATGTCCTCCACTTGAGATTTTCGGTCACGTGGGTGCGGATCTACGCTCCAGTGACCTTTCGTGAAATCACCCTATATCTGAGGTTGCAATATTTATTTCACCGATCTGTGCGGCTTCAGAGATGATGAGTTGGGGGGGGGGGGGGGGGGGGGGGGGTAGAACTGATTGTTTCTGCATATACTTCCGTTGTCATTGAATCTTACAGCAGCTATTAAACATTATTTACATTTCATCCCCATTGCTGGATTGCCTCAAAATGATCGTGAGCAGGTGAAGAGACATACGGGCTGGTGAATTATAGTGTAAGTTGACTGATTCAACTTTTTGTAACAAGCATGGAAGAAATCTCTTTGCACAGATTTAAGCCCCCCCGCACTCTCTGTGGTTAGAAGTTGCCTCACAGGTCAGTTCAATGCATATTTAGCCCAGGCCAGCACACAAAGACCAACCTCCCTTCCACTGAAGATAGAGACAAAATGCTGGAGTAACTCAGCAGGACAGGCGGCATCTCTGGAGAGAAGGAATTGGGGACATCTCAGACTGAAGTAGATGTGTCTCGACCAGAAACGTCACCCACTCCTTCTCTCCAGAGATGCTGCCTGTCCCGCTGAGTTACTCCAGCACTTGGTGTCCATCTACACACAGTGGTTCCCAACCTGTTTTTGGCCATGCCCCACCTAATCACCTCTAAAATCCTGATGGCCCCCCCACCCCCATGTGGTGATATATAATTCTTATCATTTAAAAAGTGAACTCAGTTTCAGCTGAAGAAGCTTAAAACGCCAATACCTTGGTTTAAACAAGCAGCAAAAGAACATGGCATCCATGAAAAAGAAAAAGAAAATAAACCAAAAGACAGTTAAAGTTCTGAGCAAGAAATTACTAAAAAATTGTAAAAAAAAAAAAAAAAAAAACATTAGGTGGAAATTGCCCTCCTGTGGGGCGTACGCCTCACGTTGGGAACCACAGATCTACACAGAGAGAGAGAGACAACATCAATGGTGTTTCATTGTTTCGTACATCGAAACATGCCCCGTACATCCTCACCTGCTGCGGCACTCAGCTCTGTAAACACTCAGCCCAATAGATAATGTGTAGAAATAGAACATCTGCCTAAGTATACGACCTGTTCATACTTCACCATTTAGCCTTTCTATATATGTATATAGTGCCGCAGAATTGTGCACCTATCCCCCCCCCTCTCCCTTTTGTTTTTGTTTTCTGTTTCTTGTTTTTTGTACTAAATTATATGTATGCACTGAGTACGAGCAGCTTTTAATCTCATTGTACATGTATAGTGACAATAAATGGCATATCTATCTATCTATCTATCTATCTATCTATCTATCTATCCTATCTATCTATCTATCTATCTATCATCCATCCATCTATCTATCTATCTATCTATCTATCTATCTATCTATCTATCTATCTATCTATCTATCTATCTATCTATCTATCTATCTATCTATCTATCTATCCATCCATCCATCCATCCATCCATCCATCCATCCATCCATCCATCCATCTATCTATCTATCTATCTATCTATCTATCTATCTATCTATCTATCTATCTATCTTCATAAGATACAGCAGTAGTTAGAATTGGATTCCTTTATTTCATTTAGACCTTTCGGCCATTCGGCCCATCAAGTCTACCCCACCATTCAACCATGGCTGATCTATCTCTCCCTCCTAACCCCATTCTCCTGCCTTCTCCCCATATCCCCTGACTCCCTTAAACATAATGAACAGAGAAATAAATACCGTTCAATATTTAAAATAATGCCAATGTTACTGCCCAGCCAAACAAAGCCCAGCGCACGTGGGGGATAGTTCATAGTTCGAAGTTTAGACTATAGACAATAGGTGCAGGAGGAGGTCATTCGGCCCTTCGAGCCAGCACCGCCATTCAATGTGATCATGGCTGATCATCCCCAATCAGTACCCCGTTCCTGCCTTCTCCCCATATCCCCTGACTCCACTATCTTTAAGAGCCCTATCTAGCTCTCCCTTGAAAGCATCCAGAGAACCGGCCTCCACTGCCTTCTGAGGCAGAGAATTCCACAGACTCACAACTCTCTGTGAGAAAAAGTGTTTCAGAAGTCCCGCAGTGTGAGTCTGTGATGCTTCCTTGTGTAAAACAGTTTGCAGATACAGCGTGGAAACAGTCCCTTCACAATGTGTTCATGGCTGAGCATCCCCTATCAGTAACCCTTCTCCCCATATCCCCTGACTCCACTATCTTTAAGAGCCCTATCTAGCTCTCTCTTGAAAGCATCCAGAGAACCGGCCTCCACCGCCCTCTGAGGCAGAGAATTCTCTGATGAACTTGCCGGATGTTTTTCTGCAATGCACTAATGCTATTATGTGGGGAAAAACAGACCTTCACTCTTCCAACGACCCTTGAAGTTTCCTCAACTCGGTTTTTCTATCTTGTTGGCCAAATTGGCAATTTACAGCAAATTGGATAAAATTGGTTGTAATCAGAAAATAATTCGGCTGAGAGTCGAACGTGCCCATTACATCTTTTATTCCCGATCAATCAACTGAAGATCTCAGTTGACTTCTACATACAACTCAGCAGATCACCGTTGCCAATGAAGTCTGCCTGCTCCTGGCAACAATCAGAGTCGTCCTGATACAATCAAGCCATCTAATGTCAAATAAAGGAGGATTTCTAAAATAATCTCTTATTTTTCAGTTTTAAGAAGGAACTGCAGATGCTGGAAAATCGAAGGGAGACAAAAATGCTGGAGAAACTCAGCGGGTGAGGCAGCGTCTATGGAGCGAAGGAATAGGCGACGTTTCGGGTCGAGACCCTTCTGGGTTTCGGCCCGAAACGTTGCCTATTTCCAGAAGGGTTTTCAGCCCGAAACGTTGCCTATTTGTAATTGTAAATTGTAATTGTAAATTGTAATTGTAATTGTAAATCTTTATTGTCATTTCCTGAGTATTCGCATACCCAGAGGAAACAAAAAAACGTTGCTCAACCAGTGTCCATTCAGTTTGCATTAAAAAATAAATAGGAATTAAAATTAAAAAATACATGTCATGAACCAAATTTAACACTCTACTAAACATTCAACAGCCGTTCCGACCGGCAGCGGCACAACAGTGGCTCTGCTGCAGTGTGGGGGTTTGTGCGCGATACTTGGCAGGGGGCAAAGTCCATTTAACAGTCTTATAGCCTATGGGAAGAAGCTGAGGAGCATCCTGCTGGTTTTGCAGCTAATGCTCCTGTACCTCTTCACAGATGGGAGGATGGAGAAAATGTCATGCGATGGGTGGTAAGGGTCTTTGATGATGGAGATGGCTCTGTTGATACATCTCTTCCTGTATATGTCCAGCAGGAAGGGGAGTGGAGCACCAATAAGCCTGCTTGCGGTCTTCACTATCCTGTCCAGTTGGTGCCGTTCGTACGCCTTGCAGCTCCCGAACCAGGAAGTGATGCCGTATGTCAGTGTGCTATTTCCTTCGCTCCATAGATGCTGCTGCAATGGAATGGAATGAAATGATCCTGCATCTTCTGGATTATGCCTAGAAATTCCTGCCCTTGCTGTTCCACCGTCATTCCTGCTAGGATCCTTTTCCAGTGGACCTTGCCCAGCTCCCCTCTCATGCCTTCATAGTCCCCTTTGTTCAACTGCATCACTGACACTTCCGATTTAACCTTCTCCCTCTCAAATTGCAGATTAAAATTGATCATACTATAGCCACCACCTCCGAGCAATTCCTCTACCTTGAGCAATCAAATAAAGTTATCAAATAATATTATAAAATGCATAATACATCTGCTAGCCCTCTCGTTAGATGGAATGACGGTAATCATATCACTGCCTGGCTATGTTGGGCGTTTTAACTTTGAAGGACAATTAGGACCTTTAATGCATTTCAACATATTGCTGGGCAAAAAATTTAAATAGTCATTAAATTATTGCAATGCTCCTTATTTAAAATATTTCATAATTTCAAAATGAAAGGCTAATATTGCAGGATGAAATGTGATTACATCTCTGTGGCTATATTAAACCTAATCACCTGTGTGGGAGGCAGATAACATCTCACAGATTACTTATGCAACAGGCATTAGATCTGGGTTTTAATATTCTGCATGTTGCTGTAAATATTGTTGTTGTATGTGGGGAATAAGAGCAGCTAATGGCCCCGGAATCAGCCATCCTTATTACCTCCGTGCCCTCAGCGTTTCTGCTGCATGGTGAAACTTCAATTGCCTCAACATCAGACGGAATGAATGAGGTGGAGAATTCAGATTCAAAGATTCCCAAACAAGCACACTACATCTCACTGCATCACTATCTAAACCTCCCGTTACTCTCTCCTCCTGACTCTCTGTCTGAAGAAGGGTCTCCACCTATAAATATCACCCATTCCTTCTCTCACCCATTCCTTCTCTCCAGAGATGCTGCCTGTCCCGCTGAGTTACTCCAGCATTTTGTGTCTATCTAAGCACACTTCAAATAAGGAACCAGGGAACCTCAGATGCCGGTTTGAAAATAAGCCACAGAGTGCTGGAGTAATTCAGCGGGTCAGGCAGCATCTGTGGAGAACATGGATAGGTGACGTTTCACAGAGTGCTGGAGTAACTCAGTGGGTCAGGCAGCATCTGTGGAGAACATGGATAGGTGACGTTTCACAGAGTGCTGGAGTAACTCAGCGGGTGCAGCAGCATCTATGGAGCTAAGGAAATAGGTAACGTTTCGGGTCGAAACCCTTCCGGGTTTCGGCCCGAAACGTTGCCTATTTCCAGAAGGGTTTTCAGCCCGAAACGTTGCCTATTTCCTTCGCTCCATAGATGCTGCTGCACCATAACTCAGCGGGCCAGGCAGCATCTGTGGAGAACATGGATAGGTGACGTTTCACAGAGTGCTGGAGTAACTCAGCGGGTCAGGCAGCATCTGTGGAGAACGTGGATAGGTGACGTTTTGGGCCGAGACTCTTTTTCAATTAAGATCTTTAACTAGCCGTTTCTCTCTTCCCCAAGAGCACACATTTGTAACTCACAACGCCATTCATTCACTCATAACCATGTTACAGTTAAATAGCTCTGGATCCAATCCTCTGCTCTGTCCATTTAGTGTCCAAGAATGGTCAATTATGATGCATTACAAGGCTCTAAATCAATCATGTTGCAATTACCCACCAATAACATCCTTCTTGCTAATGGCGTGCAGAAAGCAACAATCTCATTTATTTGTGGAAACAATGAACTGCAGATGCTGGTGAACAAAAAAATACATAAAGTGCCGGAGTAACGCAACAGGCCAGGCAGTATCTCAGGCAAACATGGAGAAGGATCTTGACCCGAAACATCACCCGTTCCTTCTCTCTAGAGATGTTAGAATTACTCCAGCACTCTGTGAAACGTTACCTATCCATGTTCTCCACAGATGCTGCCTGACCCGCTGAGTTACTCCAGCACTCTGTGAAACGTCACCTATCCATGTTCTCCACAGATGCTGCCTGACCTGCTGAGTTACTCCAGCACTCTGTGAAATTTCACCTATCCATGTTCTCCACAGATGCTGCCTGACCCACTCAGTTATGGTGCAGCAGCATCTATGGAGCTAAGGAAATAGGCAACGTTTCGGGCCGAAATCCTTCTGGAAATAGGCAACGTTTCGGGCCGAAATCCTTCTGGAAATAGGCAACGTTTCGGGCCGAAACCCTTACGGGTTTCGGCCCGAAACGTTGCCTATTTCCTTAGCTCCATAGATGCTGCCTGACCCGCTGAGTTACTCCAGCACTCTGTGAAACGTCACCTATCCATGTTCTCCACAGATGCTGCCTGACCCGCTGAGTTACTCCAGCACTCTGTGTCTATCTCTGTAAAGCAACATCTGCAGTTCTTGATGTCTCCTCCTTATAACCACTGCGTACGATTTCAAATTTCACTTTCTGTTTCTGCAAGATTCAGATTCAAATTGGAAGCACTAAATGTTGCTAGTCACCGATCTACAAGTAAACCCATGAACTCGTCAGAAATGATCAGGACTGTAAAACAGCACCAGTGCAAATAAATCTAAAACTACCCTGTAAATCCTGACATGCAGTGACAGATTCTAAAGCCCCTTGCTAAAATAATTCAAGTGTCGCAAGATGAGAACTTTGTTCGACAATTTACTACGCTTTTCTAAATCCCTCTGAACATATAGTAATATTAAAGGCTTGATTTAAAACGGCATGGAGCTGAGGCATATAAATTATCCTTAAAGCCAGAGAGAGCACTGCTAATGTAACACTCGTCTGCGGACTGGTCAGTCTAACACCTCACATCTCACAATTACCTCCACGTTTCAAAGATAATTTACTAGGAGACTTGCAGATGTGATACATCGTCCCATAATTCACGGCATGTGCCGCTGCTACTCGTGTTCGAAACCACAAGAGGGAATAAGGGGAGTAAGTCATTTAGAACGGAGACGAGGAAACGCTCTTCCTCACACAGAGAGTTGTGAGTCTGTGGAATTCTCTGCCTCAGAGGGCGGTGGGGGCCGGTTTACCACTAATTCTTAAACTGTGGCCCCTGGTTCTGGACTCTGTCATCTGTCAAACTGTGGCCCCTGGTTCTGGAATCGAGAGTGTTTAATTGTCACGCGTGTCAAGAACAGAATAATTAACTTCTTCCTTGCAGCTCAGCTTTACGGCCACATTACGTCATAACATAGAAACATAGAAACATAGAAATTAGGTGCAGGAGTAGGCCATTCGGCCCTTCGAGCCTGCACCGCCATTCAATATGATCATGGCTGATCACCCAACTCAGTATCCCGTACCTGCCTTCTCTCCATACCCTCTGATCCCCTTAGCCACAAGGGCCACATCTAACTCCCTCTTAAATATAGCCAATGAACTGTGGCCTCAACTGCCCTCTGTGGCAGAGAGTTCCAGAGATTCACCACTCTCTGTGTGAAAAAAGTTCTTCTCATCTCGGTTTTAAAGGATTTTCCCCTTATCCTTAAGCTGTGACCCCTTGTCCTGGACTTCCCCAACATCGGGAACAATCTTCCTGCATCTAGCCTGTCCAACCCCTTAAGAATTTTGTAAGTTTCTATAAGATCCCCTCTCAATCTCCTAAATTCTAGAGAGTATAAACCAAGTCTATCCAGTCTTTCTTCATAAGACAGTCCTGACATAACATGTAGATAATATGTAATAATCAATAATGCAAGAAACTAACACAACTGTGATATACCAGATGATCATAATTGTAGGAAGATGTTTCAAAGATTAATAAAATTATAGAAGTCCAATTTGTTCTTGAATTTTCAAGATCAGTACTTTTGATTCTAAACAAGATTCAAACTCATTGAAACATATAAGATTGTTAAGGGCTTGGACACGCTAGAGGCAGGAAACATGTTCCCGCTGTTGGGGGAAGTCCAGAACCAGGGGCCACACAGTTTAAGAACAAGGAGTAAGCCATTTGGAACGGAGACGAGGAAACACTTTTTCTCACAGAGAGTGGTGAGTCTGTGGAATTCTTTGCCTCAGAGGGCGGTGGAGGCCGGTTCTCTGGATACTTTCAAGAGAGAGCTAGATAGGGCTCTTAAAGATAGCGGAGTCAGGGGATATGGGGAGAAGGCAGGAACGGGGTACTGATTGGGGATGATCAGCCATGATCACATTGAATGGTGGTGCTGGTTCGAAGGGCCAAATGGCCTCTACTCCTGCACCTATTGTCTATTGCCTAATGTCTAACAGGTTACTTGTCATTTTTCACCCACCCCTCCCCCATGGCCCATAAATCTCAACATAAATAATGTGCATAACACATTGCACACAAGAATGCTTGTGAAAACACTGAATTAATAAACTGAAAGGCAAATTCATCATATTTAGTGAAGGAATGGCCTTGATTTTCACCTCCCTCCTGCAGACAGGCAGGCACGGCTGAGCAAGCGGTTAGTTGGCAAATATCAAGTGCAAAGGGTCACAAGGTTGAATAGACTACGTCACAGTAGAGATAGCAGACCGGTGATAAAATATCATTTGAAACCCTACGAGGAAACACTTTTTCTCACAGAGAGTTTTGAGTCTGTGGAATTCTCTGCCTCAGTGGAGGCAGGTTCTCTGGATTGAGCTAGATAGGGCTCTTAAAGATAGCGGAGTCAGGGGATATGGGGAGGCAGGAACCAGGTACTGATTGGGGATGATCAGCCATGATCACATTGAATGGCGGTGCTGGCTCGAAGGGCCGAATGGCCTACTCCTGCACCTATTGTCTATTGTCAGCCCCCCTCACTGTCCATCTTCAAATCCAGTGTTAAAACACATTTGTACTCCCTGGCTTTTGACCATGCCTGAGGCTTTGCTTCTGTTTGTGGTGTTTTTGATGTTTCTTTATTTTACATGTCTTTTCCTACTATTTCTTTTGATTGTTATTTTTGGTGTGTATTAACTTTTTTGTCAATGATTAGTGATGTACAGCACTTTGTTGCAGCTATGTTTGTTTTTAAAGTGCTCTATAAATAAAATTATTATTATTATTATTATTATTATTGTCTATTAGGAAGCAGACATGATGTGAGCTAGTGGGTAGGAAGGAACTACAGATGCTGGTTTCAACTGAAGATAGACACAAAGTGCTGGAGTAACTCAGCTGGTCAGGCAGCATCTCTGGGGAACATGGATAGGTGACGTTTCATGCGAGACCCTTCCACAAACTGAGAGTGAAGGGGACAAGAAAATGGGAGATATAGATGGTGATGTAGAAAGATATAGAACAAATGAATGAAAGATATGCAAAAAAGTAACGATGATCAAGGAAACAATCTTCAAATTATCCTTAGGTAAACAAATAAAATGCTGGAGAAACTCAGCGGGTGCAGCAGCATCTATGGAGCAAAGGAAATAGGCAACGTTTCGGGCCGAAACCCTTCTGGGTTTCAGCCCGAAACGTTGCCTATTTCCAGAAGGATTTCGGGCCCGAAACGTTGCCTATTTCCAGAAGGATTTTGGGCCCGAAACGTTGCCTATTTCCAGAAGGATTTCGGGCCCGAAACGTTGCCTATTTCCTTTGCTCTGCGGGTGCAGCAGCATCTAGGCTGCGAAGGAAATAGGCAACGTTTCGGGTCGGAACCCTTCTTCAGACTGATGGGGGGTGGGGGGGGGGGGGGGGGAACGGGGAGAAGAAAGGAAAAAGGAGGAGGAGGAGGAGCCCGAGGGCTGAATTATCCTTAGTGTGTAGGATAGAACTTGAGTATGGCCGATCGTTCGTTGGCACAGACTCGATGGGCCGAAGGGCCTGTTTCTATGCTGTATCTCTTAACCCAACTCAGCCATTGATCACATCTTTCTGGGCTTTCAGACAAGTTTATAGTCATACAGTGTGGAAACAGGCCCTTCAGCACAATTGGTCCATGCCGACCAACATGCCCTATCTACCGTTTAAACTCATCCTATCCATATCCTGGTCCAAATGTCTCTTAAATAGTCCAGCTTGACACCATTATTCCAATGGTCACAATTTTATACAGCATGGAAACAGGCCCTTCGGCCCAACTCATCCATGCTGCCCCATCCAAGCCAGTCCAATTTGACCACGTTTGCCCATCCACTTGTCCATCGGTCTTTGGAAGACGTGTTGTTGACCAGATGAACGACCAATACTGGAGAGGGGCGGCACGGTGGCACAACGGTGAATGCAGCGCTGGAGACCCGGGCTCAATCCCGGCTACGGGCGCTGTCTGTACGGAGTTTGTACGCTCTCCCCGTGACTTGCATGGGTTTTCTCCGAGATTATCGGTTTCCTCCCGCACTCCAAAGACGTGCAGGTATGTAGGTTAATTGGCTTGCTGCAAGTGTAAATTGTCCCCAGTATGTGTAGGATAGTGTTAGTGTGGGGGGGGTCGCTGGTCGGTGCAGACCCGGTGGGCCGAAGGGCCTGTTTCTGCGTTGTATCTCTAAACTAAAATTCCTCTAAACCTTTCCAATCCATAACCATATAACCATATAACAATTACAGCACGGAAACAGGCCATCTCGACCCTTCTAGTCCGTGCTGAACACGTATTCTCCCCTAGTCCCATACACCTGCGTTCAGACCATAACCCTCCATTCCTTTCCCGTCCATATAACTATCCAATTTATTTTTAAATGATAAAAACGAACCTGCCTCCACCACCTTCACTGGAAGCTCATTCCACACCGCCACCACTCTCTGAGTAAAGAAGTTCCCCCTCATGTTACCCCTAAACTTCTGTCCCGTAATTCTCGTCATGTCCCCTTGTTTGAATCTTCCCTACTCTCAGTGGGAAAAGCTTTTCCACGTCAACTCTGTCTATCCCTCTCATCATTTTAAAAACCTCTATCAAGTCCCCCCTTAACCTTCTGCGCTCCAAAGAATAAAGCCCTAACTTGTTCAACCTATCTCTGTAACTTAGTTGCTGAAACCCAGGCAACATTCTAGTAAATCTCCTCTGTACTCTCTCCATGTAGCTGTCTAAAGGACTTTTAACTGTTGCTAGTGAACCTGAGTCAACTACTTCCTCTGGCAGCTCGATCCATGTATGCACTACCCTCTGAGTGAAAAGTTGCCTCTCAGATTCCTATTAAATCTTTCCCTCTCCTCCCCTCGCCCACTGTGTGGAAAGTACAGAAGCTTGAAAGCCCGCACCACCTGACTCAGGAACAGCTTCTTCCCCTCTGTTACGGCTTCCGAACCAACGGTCCTTCCAGAGTAGTGTCGATCTTCCAACCTACTGAACTCTCTCTTGCACAAAAATATATTCCCGTTATTCCCTTATCATGTATCTGTACACTGTGAATGGCCCAATTGTAATCATGTATTGTCTTTCCGCTGACTGGTTAGCGCGCAACAAAAGCTTTTGACTGTACCTCGGTACACATGACAATAAACTGAACTATATCATTGCGTACATCGGTCTGTAACACTGGATTCTGCACTGACATTTATTCCCTTTACTCTACCTGTTGTTCTTGACCATCGCTCAGACAATAGGTGCAGGAGTAGAGGCCATTCGGCCCTTCGAGCCAGCAGCACCATTCACTGTGATCATGGCTGATCATCTCCAATCTGTTCCCCGTTCCTGCCTTCTCCCCATATCCCCTGACTCCGCTATCTTTAAGATCTCCATCTATTTGATAGTACTGATTGTACTCATGTACAGAATTAATTGCAGTGAAGAAAGCGAATGGTATGTTGGCTTTCATAGCAAAAGGATTTGAGTATAGGAGCAGGGAGGTTCTACTGCAGTTGTACAGGGTCTTGGTGAGACCACACCTGGAGTATTGCGTACAGTTTTGGTCTCCTAATCTGAGGAAGGACATTCTTGCCATAGAGGGAGTGCAGAGAAGGTTCACCAGACTGATTCCTGGGATGGCAGGACTTTCATATGAAGAAAGACTGGATAGACTTGGCTTGTACTCGCTAGAATCTAGAAGATTGAGAGGGGATCTTATAGAAACTTACAAAATTCTTAAGGGGTTGGACAGGCTAGATGCAGGAAGATTGCTCCCAATGTTGGGGAAGTCCAGGACAAGGGGTCACAGCTTAAGGATAAGGGGGAAATCCTTTAAAACCGAGATGAGAAGAACTTTTTTCACACAGAGAGTGGTGAATCTCTGGAACTCTCTGCCACAGAGGGTAGTCGAGGCCAGTTCATTGGCTATATTTAAGAGGGAGTTAGATGTGGCCCTTAGCTTGTGGCTAAGGGGATCAGAGGGTATGGAGAGAAGGCAGGTATGGGATACTGAGTTGGATGATCAGCCATGATCATATTGAATGGCGGTGCAGGCTCGAAGAGCCGAATGGCCTACTCCTGCACCTAATTTCTATGTTTCTATGTTTCTATGTAATTGATTAGGAATAAAGATAGACACAAAGTGCAAGGAGTAACTCAGCGGGATCAGGCAGCATCTCTGGAGAGAAGGAATAGGTGAAGTTTCGAGTCGAGTCCCTTCTTCAGACTGGATAGCACACAAAGGCTCCTCACTACATCAAAAAGCTGGAGAAACTCAGCGGGTGCAGCAGCATCTATGGAGCAAAGGAAATAGGCAACGTTTTGGGCCGAAACCCTTCTTCAGGTCTGAAGAAGGGTTCCGGCCCGAAACGTTGCCTATTTCCTTCGCTCCATAGATGCTGCTGCACCCGCTGAGTTTCTCCAGCTTTTTTGTGTAACCTTCGATTCTCCAGCATCTGCAGTTCCCTCTTAAACACTCCTCACTACATCATGCTGCACATGTCAATAAGAAGTCAATACCAGTAACAAGACCATCAATTCTGAAGAAGGGTCTCGACCCGAAACGTCACCCGTTCCTTCTCTCCAGAGATGCTGCCTGACTGTTCCCGCTGAGCTACTCCGGCTATTCTGTGTCTATCTTCAATCCTGTGCAGCCAGTTGTATAAAGCACAGATTTAATCCAACACCACACTTCAGACGATAATGAACGCTGATCTAATGACAGAGGATTGAGCAGCCTGGGAGAATTCTCTGCAGAAACTACCTCGCCTGGGCACAGATGATCCAAAGTTGCTTGCAACACTTTCAGTGAAAGTCCCATGTTTTATTGATTTGAAAACTGTTTTATCTCTTTCTTGTAATTATGACATCAGATCCCATTAAACCTCTCCACCTCTGACAAGTGGCAGGCAATTTATCAACTTCAAAGGAAGGTAGTGTGCAGAGAATTCTAATTCAGTGCAGTGTGAGGATCATTGGCAAGACTGCTGATATCATCTCCATTCCCAACAAACGAGTGCTGCTGCTGCACTCTCTCTCTCTCTGTGTAATGGGGGATAATTGGTTTATTAACTTCACCCCTCTCCCCACCAGTTCACCGCAGCCAGCCAGCGCGGGGCAGCTATTAATGCAGGGCTTTGTCAAATCCCAGCTGAGATGAAAGTTAGACTGGAGGAAGGGGTGAATGTGACCACTCCTGTCTGGTTAGAGGAGAGAGAAAATGTGGTCAAATATCGCTCCACCCCGCAACACCGACAGCAGGTAACGGACGTTTATAAAGTCCAGCACAACATACTGTCCCGTCAAAGTTGTTCATTAGATCACTCGTTCATTCTGAGAGGTGGAACGGTGGCGCAGCGGGTGGAGCTGCTGCCTCACAGCGCCAGAGACCTGCACTCCATCCTCATGTGGGCCGTTCGTGTGAGTGTGAGTGTCTGTGTATATCTGTGTGAGTGTCTGTGTCTGTGTGTGTTTGTGTGAGTGTCTGTGTGTGTGTCTGTGTGTGTGTGTCTGTGTGAGTGTCTGTGTATATCTGTGTCTGTGTGTGTGTCTGTGTATATTTGTGTGAGTGTCTGTGTATATTTGTGTGAGTGTCTGTGTGTGTGTCTATGTATATCTGGGTTGCATGTCTGTGTGAGTGTCTGCATATATTTGTGTGTGTCTATGTGTCCGTGTGTCATTCGTGTGTGTGCGTGTCTGCGTGTGTGTCTGCGTGCGTGTAGTTTGCATGTTCTCGCTGTGTGGCAGCGTGGGAGAATGTAGTAAGACCCACACTTGGACGGCACGCTGTTGCAGCGGGTAAAGCTGCTGCCTCACAGCACCACGGACCGATGCTCCATCCTGGCCACCAGTGTTGTCAGTGTGGAGTTTGCACGTTCTCCCTGTGACCACGTGGGTTTCCTCCGGGTGCTCCGGTTTCCTCCCACATCCTAAAGGCGTGCGGGCTTGTAGGTTAATAGTCTGGTGAGACAATTCGGGCTTTCCTCAGCCAGTTTTTCGACATAGAAATATAGACAATAGGTGCAGGAGGAGGCCATTCGGCCCTTCGAGCCAACAACGCCATTCAATATGATCATGGCTGATCATCCAAAATCAGTCTGCTTTCTCCCCATATCCCTTGATTACATTAGCCCTAAGAGATAAATCTAACTCTCTCTTGAAAACAAGTGTTTTGAGCATATTTAGAATGTAAGTAGGGATTTTAATCAGCGCTTCCCCTTAATATTACTAAAGTTTAAAGCATATTAATATTCTGAAATAATCAAAGTTGGGTCATATTTCTCATCCAGGTAAAAAACCACAAAGAAACACAAACTCAATATTAATAGATATATCCATAGATGCTGCCTCACCTGCTGAGTTTCTCCAGCATTTTTATCTACCTTCGATTTTTCCCAGGATAATTGTAATAAACATTACAAGAAGCAGGATCATTTTTCTCTTGTGAAAAGAGTGTGTGTGTGTGTGTGTGTGTGTGTGTGTGTGTGTGTGTGTGTGTGTGTGTGTGTGTGTGTGTGTGTGTGTGTGTGTGTGTGTGTGTGTGTGTGTGTGTGTGTGTGTGTGTGTGTGTGTGTGTGTGTGTGTGTGTGTGTAAAAACCGAATGTAGATAAAAATGCTGGAGAAACTCAGCGGGTGAGGCTGCTTCTATGGAGCGAAGGAATAGGTGACGTTTTGGGTCGAGACCCTTCCAATATTAAGTTATTGCTGCATACATGTTTAAGCTAATTTAGTTTCGTTATTTTTACACGAGGGAAGAGGGTGATTGGGAGCTAGGCAATTCCCTTCTGAGTGAAGAAAGACACAAAAATCTGGAGTAACTCAGCGGGTCAGGCAGCATCTGTGGTGAACATGGATAGGTGACGTTTCACAGAGTGTTGGAGTAACTCAGTGGGTCAGGCAGCATCTATGGAGCTAAGGAAATAGGCAACGTTTCGGGCCGAAACCCGGAAGGGTTTCGGCCTGAAACGTTGCCTATTTCCATAAGGATTTCCATAAGGCCATAGATGCTGTTGCACCATAACTCAGCGGGTCAGGCAGCATCTGTGGAGAACATGGGTAGGTGACGTTTCACAGAGTGCTGGAGTAACTCAGCGGGTCAGGCAGCATCTGTGGAGAACATGGATAGGTGACGTTTCAGGTTGAGACTATTCTTCAGACCGATCTGATGTAATTGATGTGCAAGGAAGCAGAGGAGGAATGGAAAGAAACCTGTAGATTTAGAATCACATGAGGCTTTAAAACAAGCAAAACAGGGGCCAAGAATTATCAGACAAACTGGAAATAAGTAGAAAGGAAATAATAAAAAAATTGAGAAGTATTTTTGATTAAAATTCTAAAGCAACGCCCCTCCTGCAGGAATGGGAACTATTAATCTCATTGTTTTTTTCACTGAGCTCAGTGCAAAATATTCCAATGTTAAAGCAATATATGACCATTCGTTTTACGAGTTTTAACGACCTTTTGAACTCAATAAATTCTCCTGTTTCCAAAGGTAATGATGTTCCAAGGAGCAGGATAATGTATGCAGGTCTAAAGACAAGTTAGAAACTGAATTAGGGATTTATGTGAATACAAATGATCTCATTTTCAATCCGGTGAAATTGGGGAAAAAAGAGAGAGAGCGATTCTGGGCATTTGCATAAAAAGCAGATTCGCATTGTGCATTTTTAAGGAAAAAGTGAGAAATGCAGACTTAGTTTAGTTTATTGCCAAGTGTACCGAGGTACAGTGAAAAGCTTTAGCAGCGTGCTAACCAGTCAGCAGAAAGACAATGACAAGAAATAATAACAAATGGCACAAGACCAAGTTGAAGCGGAGGTTGGGCGATCGTTTCGCCGAACACCTCCGCTCGGTCCGCAATAACCAAGCTGACCTCCCGGTGGCTCAGCACTTCAACTCCCCCTCCCACTCCGTCTCCGACCTCTCTGTCCTGGGTCTCCTCCATGGCCACAGCGAGCAGCACCGGAAATTGGAGGAACAGCACCTCATATTCCGTTTGGGGAGTCTGCATCCTGGTGGCATGAACATCGAATTCTCCCAATTTTGTTAGTCCTTGCTGTCTCCTCCCCTTCCTCAGTCCCCCCTGCTGTCTCCTCCCATCCCCCAGCCTTCGGGCTCCTCCTCCTTTTCCCTTTCTTGTCCCCGCCCACCCCCGCCCCCGATCAGTCTGAAGAAGGGTTTCGGCCCGAAACGTTGCCTATTTCCTTCGCTCCATAGATGCTGCTGCACCCGCTGAGTTTCTCCAGCTTTTTTGTGTAACCACCAAGTTGAACATTTGTTGTGTTCCTGACAACAAGATTACTCTTGAAAGATAGAAACGAGGAACTGCAGGCGCTGGTTCATCAAAGGAAATACACAGAGTGCTGGAGTAATTCAGAGGGTCAGGCAGCATTCCTGGAGAACGGGGATAGGTGGCATTTCGGGTCAGGACCCTTCTTCAGTCTACGGCATGGTTTCAACCCAAAACGTCACCTATCCATGTTCTCCACAGATGCTGCCTGACCCGCTGAGTTACTCCAGCACACTGTGAAACGTCACCTATCCATGTTCTCCACAGATGCTGCCTGACCCGCTGAGTTATGGTGCAGCAGCATCTATGGAGCTAAGGAAATAGGCAACTTTTCGGGCTGAAATTCTTCTGGAAATAGGCAACGTTTCGGGCCGAAACCCTTCTGGGTTTCGGCCCGAAACGTTGCCTATTTCCTTAGCTCCATAGATGTTGCCTGACCCGCTGAGTTACTCCAGCACTCTGTGAAACGTCACCTATCCATGTTCTCCACAGATGCTGCCTGACCCACTGAGTTACTCCAGCACTCTGTGAAACGTCACCTATCCATGTTCTCCATAGATGCTGCCTGACCCGCTGAGTTACTCCAGCACTCTGCAGCAGTTCTTATATTAGGTAGGTTAGATGTTTGCGTTAAATTTTTTGTGTGTGTTCTGTTTTGATTGTACCACTGCTGGCAAAATGGATTTCACTGCACTTCATTGTGTATGTGATAAATAAATTGATTGATTGATTGAAATGCGTGTACAAGCATCTCCTGTACGTGGTGATATTTATTGATGTAATCTCTATAACTTGGACTTTGCTCATTTGATTTGCACAAGAACTTGCTGGATGATGCTCCGATCTCCATTCCTTCTCCCTCACCATTACCCGAATCAAGTGGCTCATTCACAAACACACCCGCACTTCAAAATGGTCCCGAGTGTTTAATTGTCCCAGATAGAACAATGACAATCTTACTCGCTGCTGCAGCTTCACAGAATGTGTGAACATGGTACAGTAAGGAACAGAAAAGAACTGTTCAGTGTGCGTGTGTGTGCAGTGTGTGTGTGTTCAGTGTGTGTGTGTGTGTGTGTTCAGCGTGTGTGTGTGTGTGTGTGTGTGTGTGTGTTCAGTGTGTGTGTTCAGTGTGTGTGTGTGTGCGTGTGTGTTCAGTGTGTGTGTGTGTGTGTATACACGCACCCGCGCGCGCACACACACACAAACTCCACTGAACTCAAGTCAGATGCTGCCTGACCCACTGAGTTACTCCAGCACTTTGCATCTTTTTGTTTGCAAGCCAGCATCTGCAGTTCCTTGCGTCTGCATCATTCCTTCATCAACCACCGTTTTCAGTGGCGGCATCTCCCCGAAGCTGGCAAGTGTTTCGAAATAACACAAGGCGACAAAGAGAAGGTGCGTTTATGAATCCGATGAAATAATGGGTGGCAAGTACTAATGGAATTTGACGCATTATAAAACAGTCCTACACTTTGCAAGCATTTCAAATCGGTGACTGGATCATTTTCAAGCGTAACGCGCTGAAAGCAGCTAATGCATCATTTGTGAAACAGCAGATTGTACGCAAAGCTGCGCAGTATTTCACAGTACATTAACCTTGTGTACCAAAAGCATTATGGCCTGATCAGAATGAATTTATCATACAGAGAGTCAATACACAATTCCAGACTTCAAACATTGCAGCTCTAGCAAGAGGCATCATTCATTCCCATCTGCATGCAGAAGCCCAATGCTGCCTCACTAATGTAGCTGAAAGCTGTGATGCTTTTACAGTACATTAGCGGCATGTTGGGATACTGCAAATCACTGAACGTTGCAACCGGTAACGACTCCACTGCTATTTGCTGTAGCTGCGGTGTGTTGGAAGTTGCGGGGAAAAAATGTCATCTTGTTTTTAACAGACAACTCCAGTAATTCATCATCCCAGCGTATGTACAAGTGCTGGATGCAAATCTATCGATTATTCTCAAAACCAGACTAACCATAATTGGCTGAGCTCAGTTAGTTAGTTTCTCAAACAATAGACTATAGGCGCAGGAGTAGGCCATTCGGCCCTTCGAGCCAGCACCGCCATTCCAATAAAGGATCTATCTATCAATGTGGTCATGGCTGATCATCCCCAATCAGTACCCCGTTCCTGCCTTCTCCCCATATCCCATGACTCCGCTATCTTTAAGAGCCCTATCCAGCTCTCTCTTGAAAGTATCCAGTGAACCGGCCTCCACCGCCCTCTGAGGCAGAGAATTCCACAGACTCACAACTCTCTGTGAGAAAAAGTTCAGTTCTAAATGGCTTACCCTTTATTCTTAAACTGTGTGGCCCCTGGTTCTGGACTCCCCCAACATCGGGAACATGTTTCCTGCCTCTAGCGTGTCCAAACCCTTAATAATAATGTCGAGATCACCTCCCCAGCTCATACAGCACGTAAACAGGCCCTTCGGCCCAGCGTGGCCATGCCGACCAAGATGCCCCATCTAAACTAGTTGGGGACTTTTCTGGTGCAGATGCAGGAAGATTGTTCCCGATGTTGGGGAAGTCCAGGACAAGGGGTCACAGCTTAAGGATAAGGGGGAAATCCTTTAAAACCGAGATGAGAAGAACTTTTTCACACAGAGAGTGGTGAATCTCTGGAACTCTCAGCCACAGAGGGTAGTTGAGGCCAATTCATTGGCTATATTTAAGAGGGAGTTAGATGTGGCCCTTGTGGCTAAGGGGATCAGGGGGTATGGAGAGAAGGCAGGTACGGGATACTGAGTTGGATGATCAGCCATGATCATATTGAATGGCGGTGCAGGCTCGAAGGGCCGAATGGCCTCTACTCCTGCACCTAATTTCTATGTTTCTATGTTTCTGGAGTTTGGGCCATATACCCCTTTTAGACTGTGGACTTTTATACTTTAGAGATACAGCACGTAAACAGGCCCTTCAGCTAATCGAGTCCAGGCCAACTAGCGATTACAAGCACTATCCTACACACTAGGGACACCACACATTCTGTAAATCTTGTGTGGGGGGAAACGGGAGCACTTGGGAGCAAACCCACGCAGGTCACGGGGAGAACGTGCAAACTCCGTACAGACAGCACCCGTAGTCAGGATGGAACCCGGGTCTCTGGCGCTGTGAGGCAGCAACTCTACCGCTGCACCACCGTGCCACCCTCCACACCTTTCCTATCCATGTACATAAACAAAGTCTTTTAAGACCTCCTCTGGCAAAGCACAAAGTGCTGGAGGAACTCAGCAGGTCAGGCAGCATCTATGGAGGGAAAGGACAGGCAATATTCAGACATTTAACCTGCCCATTCTCTCCACAGATGCTCTCTGACCCACTGAGTTCTTCCAGTACTTTATGCTTTGTTCAAGATTCCAGCAGCAGCCGTTCCTTGTACCTCAACCTCCCAAATTCATGAGTGATGGGAGCAGAATGCGGGAATTCGGCCCATCGGGTCAACTCTGCCTTTCACTCATGGCTGATCTAACCCTCCCACCCAATGCCATTCTCCTGCCTTCTCCCCATAACCCCTGACACCCGCACTGATCTAGACTCTGCCAACTCATTCTATATAACTCCCATCTTACTGCCAAAGTAGCTCAAGTTACGGGTTAGTTAAGTCTAGAGATACCCACCCCCCCCTGTGTGGTAAAGTGACCCCTCCTGTTATATAGTCACACAGCGCGGAAACAGGCCCTTCGGCCCAACTTGTCCACACCGGCCAACAAGATCCATCCACACTAGTCAGGGGATATGGGGGGAAGGCAGGAACGGGGTATTGATTGGGGATGATCAGCCATGGTGGTGCTGGCTCGAAGGGCCGAATGGCCTACTCCTGCATCTATTGTCTCACTTGCCAGCGTTTGGCCCATATCCTTCTAAACCTGTCCTATACATGTCCCTGTCTAATTGCTTCTTAAATATTGTGATCATCCCAGTCTTAACGACCTCCTCTGGCAGCTTGTTCCGTACACCCACCGCTATCAGTAATCCATCTCCCCACCACCCCACTCACATTTGAAGTGGACGTTGCATTCGACACAACCATAGCTCCCATGGTATTTGAGGCGGTCTTCTGAAAGAACAACTTAGTACTTCTGAAAGTACTTCTGAAAGAACAACAGTACTTCTGAAAGTACTTCTGAAAGAACAACTTAGTACTGAAAGTATTTCTGAAAGTACAACTTAGTACTTCTGAAAGTACTTCTGAAAGAACAACTTAGTACTTCTGAAAGTACTTCTGAAAGAACAACTTAGTACTTCTGAAAGTACTTCTGAAAGAACAACTTGGTACTGAAAGTACTTCTGAAAATACAACTTAGTACTTCTGAAAGTACTACTTAGTACTTCTGAAAGTACTTCTGAAAGAACAACTTAGTACTTCTGAAAGTACTTCTGAAAGAACAACTTAGTACTGAAAGTACTTCTGAAAATACAACTTAGTACTTCTGAAAGTACTTCTGAAAGAACAACTTAGTACTTCTGAAAGTACTTCTGAAAGAACAACTTAGTACTGCAAGTACTTCTGAAAATACAACTTAGTACTTCTGAAAGTAGAACTTAGCTTCAAAACCAGCCAGGGTAAACTTAGGGAATATTGTGAACAATTTTGGGCCCCATATCTGAGGAAGGATGTGCCGGCTCTGGAGAGGGCCCAGAGGAGGTTTACAAGAATGATCCCAGGAATGAGTGGGTTAACCTATGATGAGCGTTTGTTGGCACTGGGCCTGCACTCGCTGGAGTTTAGAAGAACGAGAGGGGACCTCATTGAAACGTACAGAATAGTGAAAGTCTTGGATAGAGTGGATGTGGAGAGGATGTTTCCACTAGTGGGAGAGTCTAGGACTAGAGGTCATAGAATTAAAGACATTATTTTCGGAAGGAGATGAGGAGAAATTTCTTTAGTCAGAGGGTGGTGAATCTGTGGAATTCTTTGCCACTGTGGAGTGTGGCTGTGGAGGCCACAAGTCAGTGGATATGTTTAAGGCAGAGATAGATAGATTCTTGATTAGTACGGGTGTCAGGGGTTATGGGGAGAAGTCGGGAGAATGGGATTAGGAGGGAGAGATAGATCAGCCATGATTGAATGGCGGAGTAGACTTGATGGGCCGAATGGCCTTATTCTGCTTTTATGAACTGCACTCATTTGATAGACACTTTGAGTCATGTTCAACTATTAAGCTTGGTATTTTGGCTGTGAGGACAGAGATTGGCACAGCTTTAAAAGTCCCCGATTCTTTTAAAATACTGTTGTGGAATAACTGTTCCTCGAGTGAAGCAGGAAGTCTATTTTTTTTAAACAGTTATTTTAAGTAATATGATATTAGGTTACTCACGAGTGATGGATGGACACTGAGATACAAAACGCTTGAGTTTTGGGAGCATAATCCATTGTCAGCTATAATTACCAGACTGCGCTGAGTTCAAGCTCGTAAATGCATCAGGGGATATGTTTAGAGCTATTTTTTTAGGTTACATTTTAAAACCAGCTGGGTCATGGCATATTTTGTATTCTGTGATGGGTCAACGGGTTTAAATTTGGGTACAATTTACATTGAAATTACTGACAAAGCAGAAATCCTGCCTCAACATTCACACATCTTCAGAGATGAAGAAATTCCTACCATGGACCAACAAAATAACACCACAAACTGATTGTTGGCCCAGATTCCGGATGGACCTTGCACTGGACCTTCAATAGACAATAGGTGCAGAAGTACTTAAGAAGGAACTGCAGATGCTGGAAAATCGAAGGTAGACAAAAATGCTGGAGAAACTCAGCGGGTGCAGCCAGCAGCATCTATGGAGCGAAGGAAATAGGCAACGTTTCGGGCCGAAACCCGTAAGGGTTTCGGCCCGAAACGCTGCCTATTTCCATAAGGATTTCGGCCCCGAAACGTTGCCTATTTCCTTCGCTCCATAGATGCTGCTGCACCATAACTCAGCGGGTCAGGCAGCATCTGTGGTGAAGGGTTTCGGCCTGAAACGTTGCCTATTTCCAGAAGGATTTCGGCAAGGAAAAAGGAAGATGAGGAGCCCGAGGGCTGAGAAGGGGAGGAGACAGCAAGGGCTACCGGAAATGGGAGAATTCAATGCTTATGCCACTAGGGTGCAGACTGCCCAAGCGGAATATGAGGCGCTGCTCCACCAATTTCCGGTGTTGCTCACTCTGGCCATGGAGGAGCGCCAGGACAGAGAGGTCGGATTGGGAATGGGAGGGGGAGTTGAAGTGCTGAGCCACCGGGAGGTCAGGTTGGTTAATGCGGGCTTGCAGGTACAGGAGTAGACCATTCGGCCCTTCAAGCCAGCACGCACCGCCATTCAATGTGATCATGGCTGATCATCCACAATCAGTACCCCGTTCCTGCCTTCTCCTTCAATATGAATCAAGATTCCAACAGTGGCAGGACATCCCCATCATGTGTAGGAAGGACCTGCAGATGCTGGGGTTTAAACCACAGATAGACACAAAATGCTGGAGTAACTCAGCGGGCCGGGCAGCATCTCCGGAGAGAAGGAATGGGTGACGTTTCAGATCGAGGAGACCCTTCTTCAGTCTGAAGAAACGTCACCCATTCCTTCCCTCCAGAGATGCTGCCTGTCCCACAAGACACATCATGTTATCTTAATTAAAAATATATATTTTAAACCAAAGACAATAGATGCAGGAGTAGGCCATTCGGCCCTTCTAGCCAACACGCACCGCCATCAATGTGATCATAGCTGATCATCCAACTCAGTATCCCATCCCTGCCTTCTCTCCATACCCCCTGATCCCTTTATCCACAAGGGCCATATCTAACTCCCTCTTAAATATAGACAATGAACTGTGGCCTCAACTACATTCTGTGGCAGAGAATTCCACAGATTCACCACTCTCTGTGTGAAAAATGTTTTCCTCATCTCGGTCCTAAAGGATTTCCCCCTTATCCTTAAGCTGTGACCCCTTGTCCTGGACTTCCCCAACATCGGGAACAATCTTCCTGCTTCTAGCCTGTCCAACCCCTTGATGGACTAAACCTTCATCCCTGTCATCTGTTGCATAGTGTTATTCAGTCAACGGGCCTTTGGTTTAGTTTAGTTTCGATAGACACAAAATGCTGGAGTAACTCAGCAGGCCAGGTAGCATTTCGAGAAAAAATTATTATATTTTTTTAATTTAGTTTAGTTAATTGCCACGTGCATCGTGGTACAGCGAAAAGCTTTTTGTTGCGCGCTAACCAGTCAGCGGAAAGACAATACATGATTACAATCGAGCCGTTTACAGTGTACAGATACAGGATAAGGGAATAACGTTTAGTGCAAGGTAAAGTCAGCAAAGTCCGATCAAGGATAGTCCGAGGGTCACCAATGAGGTAGATGGTAGCTCAGGACCGCCCTCTGGTTGTGGTAGGATGGTTCAGCTGGGAAGAAACTGTCCCTGAATCTGGAGGTGTGCAGGGGGGTGGAAGATTGCAACCTTCACGTGGTACGCCCTGTTTCGACTTACGCAATCAATTCGACGTACACAAACGGAACATCAAATAGTACAAAGGTGCACAGAAATGCTGGAGAAACTCAGCGGGTGCAGCATCATCTATGGAGCGAAGGAAATAGGCAACGTTTGGAAACGTTGCCTATTTCCTCTTCGGGTTTCGACCCGAAACGTTGCCTATTTCCTTCGCTCCATAGATGCTGCTGCACCCGCTGAGTTTCTCCAGCATTTTTGTCTACCTTCGATTTTCCAGCATCTGCAGTTCCTTCTAAAACATCAAATAGAACATAGAAACATAGAAACATAGACAATAGGTGCAGGAATAGAGGCCATTCAGCCCTTCGAGCCTGCACCGCCATTCAATATGATCATGGCTGATCATCCAACTCAGTATCCCGTACCTGCCTTCTCTCCATACTCCCTGATCCCTTTAGCCACAAGGGCCACATCTAACTCCCTCTTAAACATAGCCAATGAACTGGCCTCGACTACCCTCTGCGGCAGAGAGTTCCAGAGATTCACCACTCTCTGTGTGAAAAAAGTTCTTCTCATCTCGGTTTTAAAGGATTTCCCCCTTATCCTTAAGCTGTGACCCCTTGTCCTGGACTTCCCCAACAACAGGGAGCAATCTTCCTGCATCTAGCCTGTCCAACCCCTTAAGAAGTTTGTAAGTTTCTATAAGATCCCCTCTCAATCTCCTAAATTCTAGAGAGTATAAACCAAGTCTATCCAGTCTTTCTTCATAAGACAGTCCTGACATCCCAGGAATCAGTCTGGTGAACCTTCTCTGCACTCCCTTCTATGGCAATAATGTCCTTCCTCAGATTTGGAGAGAAAAAACTGTACACAATACTCCAGGTGTGGTCTCACCAAGACCCTGTACAACTGCAGTAGAACCTCCCTGCTCCTATACTCAAATCCTTTTGCTATGAAAGCTAACATACCATTCGCTTTCTTCAATGCCTGCTGCACCTGCATGCCTACTTTCAATGACTGGTGTACCATGACACCCAGGTCTCGCTGCATCTCCCCTTTTCCTAGTCGGCCACCATTTAGATAATAGTCTGCTTTCCTGTTTTTGCCACCAAAGTGGATAACCTCACATTTATCCACATTATATTGCGACGTTGTCCTACAACCGTTAGGCTGCAAACGCCACACGAAAGGAGAAGAGGTGTGCGGGGATCGCTGGTCGGTGCGGACTCGATGGGCCGAAGGGCCTGTTTCCGCGCTGTATCTCGAAACTAAACCAGAGTGATTATTGTGTCTGCTGTTCGGGCCCACACATGCTTCATCGATGCACCTCGCAAGCATGAAATACTTTATTTAGGACACTTCAAAATAACTGCCATCAATCATTCTACTGTGGCTTGGCAGCTCAGTGCACCTTGCTCTTCCTAACGTGTCATTCAACGAGTTTTTCTGGAACTAAAAAACCCTCAGTTTCTTCACATCTGACGAACTTCAGACGTTAGAAACACGGAGTGGAAGCATGCCCTTCCGCCCACTAAGTCCGTGCCACCCTGTACATTAATGCCCCGTGTCCCACTTAGGAAACCTGCACGGAAACCTCTGGAGACTTTGTGCCCCACCCAAGGTTTCCGTGCGGTTCCCGGAGGTTTTTGTCAGTCTCCCTACCTGCTTCCACTACCTGCAACCTCCTGCAACCACCTGCAACCTCCGGGAACCGCACGGAAACCTTGGGCGGGGCGCAAAGTCTCCAGAGGTTTCCGTTCAGGTTTCCTAAGTGGGACACGGGGCATATCTCTGTGCTACACACACACACACACTAGTGACAAATGACAATTTTACCGAAGTCAATTGACCTACAAACCTGCACGTCTTTGGAGTGTGGGAGGAAACCGGAGCACCCGGAGAAAACCCACGCAGGTCACGGGGAGAAGGTACAAACTGCGTACAGGTCTCTGGCGCTGTGAGGCAGCAACTCTACCGCTGTGCCACCGTGATTCCCCTGGCAACTATTCACAATAAATCACTTAAGACCATTCAAGTTCTCTTCAGTGATTCAATAAATAGTGTTTGGGCATTTTATAAATGCTGCTATTAAGGAAGTAAAATCACAGCATGAAAAACTGTGCAAAATATCCGCAATATTGCAACTGCACATCTAGTAGCATGTTACAAACCTGGACATCAATTCTAACTCAGAAACCACTGACAACAGCCTGTAGAAACATGGACAATAGGTGCAGCAGTAGGCCATTCGGCCCTTCGAGGTGCAGCAGTAGGCCATTCGGCCCTTCGAGCCAGCACCGCCATTCAATATGATCATGGCTGATCATCCCCAATCAGTACCCCGTTCCTGCTTTCTCCCCATATCCCTTGATTCCGTTAGTCCCAGAGCTCTATCTAACTCTCTCTTGAATACATCCATTGAATCGGCCTCCACTGCCTTCTGTGGCAGAGAGTTCCACAGATTCACAACTCTAGAGGGAGCCACAAACCCAGCCCCTCTCAATGGAATTCTCTGCCTCAGAGGGCGGTGGAGGCCGGTTCTCTGGATACTTTCAAGAGAGAGTTAGACAGGGCTTTTAAAGATAGCGGAGTCAGGGGATATGGGGAGAAGGCAGGAACGGGGTACTGATTGGGGATGATCAGCCATGATCACATTGTCAAGTCAAGTCAAGTCACATTTATATATATATATATAGCACGTTTAAAAAACAACTCTCGTTGGCCAAAGTGCTTTACATTTATTATAAGAACAAGAATAGTATAAACAAAATTTGAATGGCGGTGCTGGCTCGAAGGGCCGAATGGCCTACTCCTACACCTATTGTCTATTGTATATTGTCACAAAGTCATGTGATAGGAGCAGAATTAGTCCATTCGGCCCATTGTAACTACTCTGCCATTCAATCATGGCTGATCAATTTCTCCCTCTCAACCCCATTCTCCTGCCTTCTCCCTGTAACCCCTGACACCCGTATATGTATCTGCCACTCTCCATTTTAAAAATACCCAATGACTTGGCCTCCGCCGCCGTCTGTGGCGATGAACTCCACGGCGATATCGGCTCAGACGCTCCCAGTGAAAGTTAAACACATTATCTTTGTTACGACTGCTTCACCCTGTTATTATATGTCACACAATGATGCTCTCCATCAGCGACTTCCACATTCACGAAGCCAACAGCGGGCACAGCGCAATGATGATCCAGCAATGACAGGGAACATGAGTGCTGGGCTGCATCTTATAATTTCAACCTGCTGTGAAAATTACAGACTGCAAAACTGAATCTCTTTCCACATCATGAGCATTTCTGCTTGTGTTACCCGTGTCTGAGTGACGTGGTCTTCACTCCCTCTCCTCTCTTCACTGGCTGCAGCTTTAGAGGGTCAGACAAACCACCCTCCCCTTACATAGACTCCGTCTACACCTCATGCTGCCTCGGCAAGGCCAGCAGCATCATCGACAACAGACAACAGGTGCAGGAGTAGAGGCCATTCAGCCCTTCGAGCCAGCACCGCCATTCAATGTGATTATGGCTAATCAGTACCCCGTTCCTCCTGCCTTCTCCCCATATCCCCTGACTCCGCTATCTTTAAGAGCCCTATCTAGCTCTCTCTTGAAAGCATCCAGAGAACCGTCCTCCACCGCCCTCTGAGGCAGAGAATTCCACAGACTCACAACTCTCTGTGTGAAAAAGTGTTTCCTCGTCTCCGTTCTAAATGGCTTGTACCCCTCATTCTTAAACTGTGTGTGTGACCCCTGGTTCTGGACTCCCCCAACATCGGGAATCACGGACCAGTCTCACACCCCGGCCACTCCCTCTTCTCCCCTCTCCCATCGGGCAAGAGGCACAGAAGTGTGAAAACGCACACACCTCCACATTCACGGACTGTTTCTTCCCAGCTGTTATCAGGCAACTGAACCATTCATTCTATCACCAACTAGAGAGCAGTCCTGAGCTATGATCTACCTCACTGGAGGCTCCCTTGGACTATTATTAATCGGACTTTAGTAGAATTTATCTTGCACTAAACGCTACTCCCTAAATCAGCGGTGGGCAACCGTGTTCTGCATAGGGGCCGGGACGGGCGTACACATGGATCTCACCACCATCCCCTGCCCTGGATGGCAGGCATCAAATCACATGTTCACAGAAGGTAGACAGAAATGCTGGAGGAACTCAGCGGGTGAGGCAGCATCTATGGAGCGAAGGAATAGGTGACGTTTCGGGTCGAGACCCGGAAGGGTCTCGACCCGAAACGTCACCTATTCCTTCGCTCCATAGATGCTGCCTCAGCCGCTGAGTTTCCAGAAGGGTCTCGACCCGAAACGTCACCTATTCCTTCGCTCCATAGATGCTGCCTCACCCGCTGAGTTTCCAGAAGGGTCTCGACCCGAAACGTCACCTATTCCTTCACTCCATAGATGCTGCCTCACCCGCTGAGTTTCCAGAAGGGCCTCGACCCGAAACGTCACCTATTCCTTCGCTCCATAGATGCTGCCTCACCTGCTGAGTTACTCCAGCACTCTGTGTCCTCCATTGTAAACCAGCATCTGCGGTTCCTGGTTTGTACTACTGACAATTAAATACTCCTGACTCCTATCTCTGGTGCTCATAGCTAGAAACGTTCATAGTCCCACAAAATGGTTACACAACTTCTGCCACCTTGTATTCTAGTCATTCACATTTAAAAGTTAGCAATCTCTTAACCTTCTGTGTCGGAAGTGAGTCGGAAGTGTGTCGGAAGTGTGTCGGAAGTGAGTCGGAAGTGAGTCGGAAGTGAGTCGGAAGTGAGTCGGAAGTGTGTCGGAAGTGTGGGAAGTGAGTCGGAAGTGTATCGGAAGTGAGTCGGAAGTGAGGGAAGTGTGTCGGAAGTGAGGGAAGTCGGAAGTGAGTCGGAAATGTGTCGGAGTCGGAAGTGAGTCGGAAAGTCGGAAGTGGGTCGGAAGTGAGTCGGAAGTGTGTCAGTGTGTCGGAAGTGTGTCGGAAGTGAGTGAGTCGGAAGTGAGTCGGAAGTGTATCGGGAGTGTCGGAAGTGTGTCGGAAGTGAGTCGGAAGTGAGTCGGAAGTGAGTCGGAAGTGTGTCGGAAGTGAGTCGGAAGTGAGTCGGAAGTGAGTCGGAAGTGTGTCGGAAGTGTGTCGGAAGTGTGTCGGAAGTGAGTCGGAAGTGAGTCGGAAGTGAGTCGGAAGTGAGTCGGAAGTGAGTCGGAAGTGTGTCGGAAGTGAGTCGGAAGTGTGTCGGAAGTGTGTCGGAAGGAACTGCAGATGCTGGTTTACCCCGAAGATAGACACAAGATGCCGGAGTAACTCAGCGGGACGGGCTGCATCTCTGGAGAGAAGGAATGGGGTGACGTTTCATGTCAAGTCTGAAGAAGGGTCTCGACCCGAAACGTCACCCATTCCTTCTCTCCAGAGACGCTGCCTGTCCTGCCCAGTTACTCCAGCATCTTGTGTCTATCTTTGATGTCAACCTTATGATGATGTTCTCTGCTATCTGTGAACATTGCCATTTTAAAAGTACTTGCAATAAAAATCTCCAGATATTTATTTCTCAATTTAGGATCATATTCTGAACCCGTATGGCTTTTTCCTGTTTAAACAATAGTGTAGTATATTGTAACTATCTGTGTACTGAACTAGAGATGATGCTCGCTGCTGCCTTTGTCCCGGACATGTGTGAATTTTAATGAGTTTGGTCTTTAAATACTGGTCAGCTGTATCTAGTTGCAGTTATATATTCCATTTAACACAGATGATAACACTGTTCTGTCAGGGTTTGGTCACGTCTGACAAAACTGATTGAATCTTTTGAAGAGTTGACTTAAGCAGTGGAGGAGCCCCTGTGTATTGGTGTTAACAGTATTAGTGAAAAAAACACCAAGAAGCTGGTCAAACTGGTTAAACGGGCTAGCTCTGTGCTGGAGGGGAGAGTAGACTCTGGGATGGATGTGTTCAAGAAGGAACTGCAGATGCTGGAAAATCGAAGGTACACAAAATTGCTGGAGAAACTCAGCGGGTGCAGCAGCATCTATGGAGCGAAGGAAATAGGCAACGTTTCGGGCCGAAACCCTTCTTCAGACTGATGGGGGGGGGGGGGGGAGAAGGAAGGAAAAGGGGAGGAGGAGGAGCCCGAGGGCGGGCGGATGGGAGGAGATAGCTAGAGGGTTAAGGAAGGGGAGGAGACAGCAAGGGCTAGCAAAATTGGGAGAATTCAATGTTAATGCCATCCGGACGCAAGCAACCCAGGCGGAATATGAGGTGCTGTTCCTCCAATTTCCGCTGTTGCTCACTCTGGCAATGGAGGAGACCCAGGACAGAGAGGTCGGATTGGGAATGGGAGGGGGAGTTGAAGTGCTGAGCCACCGGGAGGTCAGGTTTGGTTATTGCGGACCGAGCGGAGGTGTTCGGCGAAACGATCGCCCAACCTACGCTTAGTCTCCCCGATGTAAATCAGCTGACACCTAGAGCAGCGGATGCAGTAGATGAGGTTGGAGGAGATGCAGGTGAACCTTTGTCGCACCTGGAACGACTGCTTGGGTCCTTGAATGGAGTCGAGGGGGGAGGTGAAGGGATGTGGGTGTGGGATGGATGTGCTTGAGAGGCGTATGAGGCACAAGGTGCAGGTCATCCTGAAAAACCCTGGGCATCCCCTCCATGTAATTCTGGACTCGGAACAACAACTGGCTCCTCTCCCTGCCCTGTAGAACGGAGCGGTTCAGGAGATCCTTCACCCCTGCAGCCATTAGATTTTATAATTCGGACCGCTAGGCTGTAGGGGGATGCATTTGTGCAATTTTTAATTTTTAACTGTTAATTATTGGTCTTTCGAAGTATTTATTGCTCCCAGGTCGTGTCCACAGTGTATTTATGTATCTCCTGTCTGCGTTCGTTTTGAATCTGTGGGTTTGTTGGTTGGGGGCTTCTGGGCATCGGAATTTCCCTGAGGGGATCAATAACCATATGACCATATAACAATTACAGCACGGAAACAGGCCATCTCGGCCCTACAAGTCCGTGCCAAACAACTTTTTTTCCCTTAGTCCCACCTGCCTGCACTCATACCATAACCCTCCATTCCCTTCTCATCCATATGCCTATCCAATTCATTTTTAAATGATACCAACGAACCTGCCTCCACCACTTCCACTGGAAGCTCATTCCACACCGCCACCACTCTCTGAGTAAAGAAGTTCCCCCTCATATTACCCCTAAACTTCTGTCCCTTAATTCTGAAGTCATGTCCTCTTGTTTGAATCTTCCCTATTCTCAAAGGGAAAAGCTTGTCCACATCGACTCTGTCTATCCCTCTCATCATTTTAAAGACCTCTATCACAAGTCCCCCCTTAACCTTCTGCGCTCCAGAGAATAAAGACCTAACTTATTCAACCTATCTCTGTAACTTAGTTGTTGAAACCCAGGCAACATTCTAGTAAATCTCCTCTGTACTCTCTCTATTTTGTTGACGTCCTTCCTATAATTGGGCGACCAAAATTGTACACCATACTCCAGAATTGGTCTCACCAACGCCTTGTACAATTTTAACATTACAGATGTTTATTATTATTATCATTAAAGTATTTATTATTATTATTATTTATTAATATGGACATCCAGAAGGAAGTCAATAAAGTCTTCCTTAACTTCCTTAACCTTTTCCTATGGTTTGTATGGAAACTTATTATTTAATTTATGTAAAGGACTTTGGTGTCAATGCGAGTTGACTTAAAATGTGCTATATAAATAGAACTTACTTACTTACTTAACTGTTGACCTAGTGAGGAAATTCGTGGAACAGCAATAGGCTGTGAGTGGGAATAATGGGCAGGGATTGGGAGAATGCAACTGGGGAAAGCGTGGCACGGTGGCGCAGCGGTAGAATTCACAGCGCCAGGGACATGGGTTCGATCCTGACTACGGGTGCTGTCTGTACGGAGTTTGTACGTTGTCAGTCCACACCGACCTGTGATCCCCGCATACTAACACAATCCTACACACACTAGGGACACTTTACATTTATACCAAGCCAATTAATCTACAAAGGTGTACGCCTTTGGAGTGTGGGCCTTAAATCCCCTGGAGATCTCGGGGAAAACCCACACAGGTCACGGGGAGAACGTACAAACACCATACAGACAGTGCCCGCAGTCAGGATCGAACCTGCATCACTGGCGCTGTGAGGCAGCAACTCTACTGTGCAACCGTGTCGACAAGCAGAGAGCTGGAAAGCATCAGAAGGAAAGCCTCAAGAATGGCCAGGAATTGCACTTCACCAGCTCAAAGTATTATTTTCTGAAACTTAATTTATGAAACCAAACTTGAGAGGGATTTTACACTGGAACGCTTTGTCCCGCTGCTCAGTGAAGTCAGAAATAGAAACGCATCCGAACAAACTATCTTGTCACAAACCCACAAAGGTCCCAGAACAAAAACGCCAAAGGGGATGATTCAATTAAATATATAACAATTCAATCAAATAGACCACGAAGCATTAAATTAATATTTTAGAGGCAAAAGACTTTTGAATTACGTTACATTTTTAAAGGAAATTCTTGATACTTTGTTGGTTATATTACAAGTTAGTGTGGAACCAAGGAAATGCAGGTGCTGGTTTACAAAAAAAAATCACCAAGCGGGTCAGGCAACATCTGTGGAGAACATGGATAGGTGACGTTTCACAGAGTGCTGGAGTAACTCAGCGGGTGCAGCAGCATCTATGGAGCTAAGGAAATAGGTAACGTTTCGGGTCGAAACCCTTCCGGGTTTCGGCCCGAAACGTTGCCTATTTCCAGAAGGGTTTCGGCCCGAAACGTTGCCTATTTCCTTCGCTCCATAGATGTTGCTGCACCATAACTCAGCGGGCCAGGCAGCATCTGTGGAGAACATGGATAGGTGACGTTTCACAGAGTGCTGGAGTAACTCAGCGGGTCAGGCAGCATCTGTGGAGAACATGGATAGGTGACGTTTCACAGAGTGCTGGAGTAACTCAGCGGGTCAGGCAGCATCTGTGGATGGCAGAGGATTCTCTGAAGTCTGAAGAAGGGTCTGGACCTGAAACGCCACCCTTTCCTTCTCTCCAGAGATGCTGCCTGCCCCGCTGAGTTACTCCGGCATTTTGTGTCTATCTTCGGTGTAGAGCAGCACCTGCAGTTCATGAACCCCGACTCTAGCCAACTCTCTCCACAGTCCACAGTTCAACAGAAGCGGGGCAAGGCTCAACAAGTAATTTGTTCGTAACGGGGTTCTTTGATATTAGTTTATTGTCACGTACACCGAGGTACAGTGAAAAGCTGTTGCTGCGTGCTAACCAGACTGGCACTTTAGAGATGTTTGGATGGACACGTGGAATGACGGGGCTAGGAGAGGTAAAGATCATGTGCGGACAGATGCGTGTTGGTTTTGGCCTCATGTTAGGCACAGGCACTTGTTGGCATCCTAGTACTCAGTGGAAAGACAATACATGATTACATTCGAGCAGTCCACGGTGTACAGATACACAAGATACATTTATTTGTCACATGTGCCAGTTGGGACATAGAAACATAGAAACATAGACAATAGGTGCAGGAGTAGAGGCCATTCGGCCCTTCGAGCCTGCACCGCCATTCAATATGATCATGGCTGATCATCCAACTCAGTATCCTGTACCTGCTTTTCTCCATACCACCTGACCCCTTTAGCCACAAGGGCCACATCTAACTCCCTCTTAAATATAGCCAATGAACTGTGTGGCCTCAACTACCTTCTGTGGCAGAGAGTTCCAGAGATTCACCACTCTCTGTGTGAAAAATGTTTTTCACATCTCGGTCCTAAAGGATTTCCCCCTTATCCTTAAACTGTGACCCCTTGTCCTGGACTAGTACTAATAAGTACTAGTAAAACAGGAGGGCAGAAACAGGAGGATTATTGCGAATGGGCAGCTAACAAGATTGCACAATGAAATGATTGGACAGTGAAATGTGTTTACCATACAGCCGTACAATAAAATAAAGAACATAACACACGATAGAGTCCAACATAAAACATCCCCACACAGCAGACTCACTGTGAGGGAAGACACCAAAGTCAGTCATCTTCCTCGATGTTCCTGATGTTCACCCGTGGTTGGGGCCTCCCGAGCCCTCCACACGATAAAGGGAATAATGTTTAGCCAGTAAAGTCCGATCAAAGATAGTCCAAGACATCTACAGAAGTGGCGGCCTCAGATAGGCAGCCAATTTGATCAGAGACCCACACCAGCCTGGCCATGCTCTCATCTCGCTGCTACCACGGGGAAGAAGGTCCAGGAGCCTGAAAACCATGACCTCCAGGTTCAGGAACAGCTTCATCCCATCCATGGTAGGGAATTGAAGAATGCAGGTGAACAGAGGGATCTGGGAATAACTGTGCACAGTTCCCTGAAAGTGGAATCTCATGTAGATAGGGTGGTAAAGAAAGCTTTTGGTGTGCTGGCCTTTATAAATCAGAGCATTGAGTATAGAAGTTGGGATGTAATGTTAAAATTGTACAAGGCATTGGTGAGGCCAATTCTGGAGTATGGTGTACAATTTGTGGTCGCCTAATTATAGGAAGGATGTCAACAAAATAGAGAGAGTACAGAGGAGATTTACTAGAATGTTGCCTGGGTTTCAGCAACTAAGTTACAGAGAAAGGTTGAACAAGTTAGGGCTTTATTCTTTGGAGCGCAGAAGGTTAAGGGGGGACTTGATAGAGGTTTTTAAAATGACGAGAGGGATAGACAGAGTTGACGTGGAAAAGCTTTTCCCACTGAGAGTAGGGAAGATTCAAACAAGGGGACATGACTTGAGAATTAAGGGACTGAAGTTTAGGGGTAACATGAGGGGGAACTTCTTTACTCAGAGAGTGGTAGCTGTGTGGAATGAGCTTCCAGTGAAGGTGGTGGAGGCAGGTTCGTTTTTATCATTTAAAAATGAATTGGATAGTTATATGGACGGGAAGGGAATGGAAGGTTATGGTCTGAGCGCAGGTGTATGGGACTAGGGGAGAATATGTGTTCGGCATGGACTAGAAGGGTCGAGATGGCCTGTTTCCGTGCTGTAATTGTTATATGGTTATATGGTTAACCAACAGGCTCTTGAACACTGCACAACACTGACCACAAAGCTATCTCAGCAGCTGTGAACAATGAATGTTTTTTTGTGCATTATTGGACCTGTTCTGCTGCAGCAAGTAAGAATTCAATTGATCCATTTCCAGTACGTATGTCCAATGAACACTCTTGACCTGAAAAATCTTCTCCTTAAAAAAAGTTCACCATTGATGGGTTGGGAATCTCACATCCTTCCTCAAGAAGGCAGCCGGCATGGTCAGAGACCAGCACACCAACCTGGCCACGCTCTCATCTCATTCCTGCCATCGGGAAGAAGGTGCAGGAGCTATTGTGTATTGTGCTAACCAGTCAGCGGAAAGACAATACAGGAAGTTCAGGAGTTCATGTGTGATTGATGGGCCATTCAGACCATCAAACCAACACACCCATTCAATCAACCCTAACATGGTCCAATGAATGCAATCGGCCTGGCATGCACAAACAGACGATCAAACAGAACAAGTTGTCTAACAACTTTAGGCTGTGCACGCCGTATGCAAGAAGAAGAAGAATAAGAATCATGGCTGATCTATCTCTCCCTCCTAAACCCATTCTCCTGCCTTCTCCCCATAACCCCTGACACCCGACACACTGTACATGATTACAAGCGAGCCAATCGCAGTGTACGGATGTGGGATAAAGGGAATAACGTGCTGTGCATAAAAACATAGAAACATAGAAATTAGGTGCAGGATTAGGCCATTCGGCCCTTCGAGCCTGCACCGCCATTCAATATGATCATGGCTGATCATCCAACTCAGTATCCCGTACCTGCCTTCTCTCCATACCCCCTGATCCCCTTAGCCACAAGGGCCACATCTAACTCCCTCTTAAATATAGCCAATGAACCGGCCTCAACTACCCTCTGTGGCAGAGAGTTCCAGAGATTCACCACTCTCTGTGTGAAAAAAGTTCTTCTCATCTCGGTTTTAAAGGATTTCCCCCGTATCCTTAAGCTGTGACCCCTTGTCCTGGACTTCCCTAACATCGGGAGCAATCTTCCTGCATCTAGCCTGTCCAACCCCTTAAGAATTTTGTAAGTTTCTATAAGATCCCCTCTCAATCTTCTAAATTCTAGAGAGATATAGTCCAGTAAAGTCCAATTACAGATAGTCCAAGGGTCTCGAGGCAGGAAACATGTTCCCGATGTTGGGGGAGTCCAGAACCAGGGGCCACACAGTTTAAGAATAAGGGGTAAGCCATTTAGAACGGAGATGAGGAAACAAACCTTTTCACACAGAGGGTTGTGAGCCTGTGGAATTCTCTGCCTCAGAGGGCGGTGGAGGCCCATTCTCTGGATACTTTCAAGAGAGAGCTAGATAGGGCTCTTAAAGATAGCGGAGTCAGGGGAAATGGGGAGAAGGCAGGAACGGGTCTGAAGAAGGGTTTCGGCCTGAAACGTTGCCTATTTCCTTCGCTCCATAGATGCTGCTGCGCCCGCTGAGTTTCTCCAGCTTTTTTGTGTACCTTCAATTCTACAGCATCTGCAGTTCCTTCTTAAAGGCAGGAACGGGGTACTGATTGTGGATGATCAGCCATGATCACATTGAATGGCAGTGCTGGCTCGAAGGGCCGAATGGCCTCTACTCCTGCACCTATTGTCTAGTGTCTATTTACATATTGACGAACAGATATAGAGATTAACTTTTGTCCAAAATTACTGATCATTTCTGAAACTGTGACAGGTAGATCTAAACACAAGACTACATTAAGAAAAGCAATTACAAATGTCACTTCTCTTGAAATTTAAATTATAGCATTAAACAAACAACAGTGTCTCTGTAATTTAAATACTTGAAATAGCCCTCCTTGCTAAAGTTAGCCAAATGGTGAGAACAGGTTCAATGGTTCAAGATTAGATCGTCCAATGTTAAGGTTCATTCAGGCAATTGTAAAACTTTGCTCAAATGGAAAAAAAAAGCTGAAATTAAATTGACTTAAGAAAGACAATAGATAATAGGTGCAGGAGTAGGCCATTCAGCCCTTCGAGCCAGCACCACCATTCAATGTGATTATGGCTGATCATCCCCAATCAGTACCCCGTTCCTGCCTTCTCCCCGTATCCCCTGACTCCGCTATCTTTAAGACCCCTATCTAGCTCTGTCTTGAAAGTATCCAGAGAACCGGCCTCCACCGCCCTCTGAGGCATAGAATTCCACAGACTCACAACTCTCTGTGTGAAAAAGTGTTTCCTCGTCTCCGTTCTAAATGTCTTACCCCTTAAGAGCCCGTCCCACTTTCAGGACCTAATTCACGACCTTTTTTTACTCGTCGACATTTTTCATCGGGCTAGAAAAACGGCCCGACCTACTTGATACCACGGGAACAGGCAGCATCTCTGGAGAGACGGAATGGGTGACGTTTCGGGTCGAGACCCTTCCTCAGACTGGGAGACTGGGATAAATAATACTGTTTGAATTTTTGGAATTCCACTTCAGCTGTCGGGGAAGATGGGCAATTTAATGTTGGCAGCTTTTGTGACCCCTTCCCCCCCCCTCCATGTTTGATTTTCATTTAACCTCAACAGAATAGTAAGCCTGGCCAGGTATAAAACTCACAGCCAATTTGCAATCACCTATTTAACACTGGTGCCCAAATTAAATTTCACAGGAGGTGAGTTTGCCTGCAGAGTGTCCCTCAAACCCCCAGCCTGATGCTCATCGTGCTGTGGAATCAATAAGAGTATTGATCCTTATCTGGCATCACCTCGCCCAGACTCCATCTGCAGACACCCGAGACATTTCCAATTCTGGGAACCCGGCTGCAGAGGGGAGGTGGAGGCTCTTCGGAGAGAGAGAGAAGGTCCAGTAGAGATTTACGGGAATGATCCATGCCGATGAGGGATTAGGGTTACACGATTCCAGAGCAGAGAATCTCCTCTCCTCACCACCGAGGAGGCTGTTAATCGACGTCGCGATGAGAAAACGGCGCCGATATTGTTAGACCCGAGGAACTGCAGGTGCTGGTTTGCAAGAAAAAAAGGGCGCGGGTGCGCTGGAGTAACTCAACGGGTCAGGCGATATTTGTGGGGGATATGAATAGGTGGTGTCTCAGATCAGGGACCCTTCTTTGGGCTGATTGTGGTGGAGTTGGGGGAGGAGGGGGGAGAGAAAGCAGGAATAGAGGAGGGATAAGACAAATCCAGGAGACTGAAACATCATCCGTCCCTTCTCTCCAGAGGTGCTGCCTGTCCCGCTGAGTTGACCCCAGCATTTTGTGTCCATCCTGGAGAGTGACAGGTGGATACACAGAGTCACAGAGTGATACAGTGTGGAAACAGGCCCTTCAGCCCAACTAGCCTGCACCGGCCAACATGCCCTTATCATGTATCTGTAAATGGATCAATTGTAATCAAGTACTGTCTTTCCGCTGACTGGTTAGCACGCAACAAAAGCTTTTCACTGTACCTCGGTACACGTGACTATAAACTAAGCTAAGTGGTATCTGCAATAAATTTTAATTTCCAGAGACTCATCTCTCACCTTATAATTCAGTATTATCAGCAAGAGCTTCAGGTTAACTTGGGAAAAATCGATGCACGGAATTTCAGCTCCTTGAGATTCTGGCAGCATAATGCCTTGTGTCATGTTCCTCAATAATCACATTTACATGCCAATGTAAAAAAGAACCCTTTAAAATTGTCTCCGAAGCTCCTAATGTACCTTCAAGATCTGATTTGTAAAATATTAAAGTATCAAGTGAAATAATCAATTCTATGTTTTGTTTAAATCATCCATTTTCCTCTACAGCAGGCGGGGAAAGATAACTAATCTCTAATAAGATCAATGTGCTTTTGTAAAATTCTGCCTATCTAAACTATTTATTTTGACTTTGACATTGCAGTTCACAATTAGAATTCAGTTACAGAGATATATTCCGGTGTAGAACATAGAGTGCTGGAGTAACTCAGCGGGTCAGGCAGCATCTGTGGAGAACATGGATAGGTGACATTTCACAGAGTGCTGGAGTAACTCAGCGGGTGCAGCAGCATCTATGGAGCTAAGGAAATAGGCAACGTTTCGGGCCGAAACCCGGAAGGGTTTCGGCCTGAAACGTTGCCTATTTCCAGAAGGATTTCGGCCCAAGACGTTGCCTATTTCCTGCTGCACCATAACTCAGCGGGTCAGGCAGCATCTGTGGAGAACATGGATAGGTGACGTTTCACAGAGTGCTGGAGTAACTCAGCAGGTCAGGCAGCATCTGTGGAGAACATGGATAGGTGACGTTTCACAGAGTGCTGGAGTAACTCAGCGGGTCAGGCAGCATCTGTGGAGAACATGGATAGGTGACGTTTCACAGAGTGCTGGAGTAACTCAGCGGGTCAGGCAGCATCTGTGGAGAACATGGATAGGTGACGTTTCACAGAGTGCTGGAGTAACTCAGCGGGTCAGGCAGCATCTCTGGAGAACAAGGACGGTAATCTTTTAGATTGGCACACTTCTTCAAGAACAGCCATCCAACCATCCTCTGTCTTAAACACTGACTTGGCCTCCACCGCCTTCTGTGGCAAAGAATTCCACAGATTCACCACCCTCTGACTAAAGAAATTTCTCCTCATCTCCTTCCTAAGAGAACGCCCTTTAATTCTGAGGCTGTGACCTCTATTCTCCCACCAGTGGAAACATCCTCTCCACATCCACTCTATCCACGCACGAAACGCCCCCTTCGTATGTGGTAAGTAAATATGGAAAAACCCAATCAACAGCTCAGACAGCGATAAAAATAACGTGCGCAAGATCTGAAGATGGGAACAAAAAAGGAGTCAGAAGGGTATAATTTTATCCTCAGAAGATCCATTGAATTCACCATGATATGTAGGTTCCGGTTGCACTCTGTCAACAGATGCATTGTGAAAAAGAGTAGACCAGTTGTCTTGCCAGGCGCTAGTCTGCAGCCGCTAACACTGCCTTACTGCGTTCAACACAGTATCATGCCCCCTTGCACAGTCAAAATACACTTCCTGCTACCTTAGCTCAACAAGTCCTGATGCTGTTCGCATGGTGTGTGTTTCCATTAAACCAATAGCTCCGTTTCGTAGATGTCCCAATTGTCACAATTTGGACAAGATGGGATCGACTGTCAGAACCTCTATCTAGCTCTCTCTTGATAGTATCCAGGGAACCGGCCTCCACCGCCCTCCGAGGCAGAGAATTCCACAGGCTCACAACTCTCTGTGAGAAAAAGTTCAGTTCTAAATGGCTTAGCCCTTATTCTTAAACTGTGTGGCCCCTGGTTCTGGACTCCCCCAACATCGGGAACATGTTTCCTGCCTCTAGCGTGTCCATGCCCTTAACAATCTTACATGTTTCAATGAGATACCCTCTCATCCTTCTAAACTCCAGAGTGTACAAGCCCAGCTGCTCCATTCTCTCAGCATATGACAGTCCCGCCATCCCAGGAATTAACTTGGTAAACCTACGCTGCACTCCCTCAATAGCAAGAATGTCCTTCCTCAAATTTGGAAACCAAAACTGCACACAATACTCCATGTGTGGTATCACTAGGGCTCTGTACAACTGCAGAAGGACCTCTTTGCTTCTATACTCAACTCCTCTGGTTATAAAGGCCAACATGCCATTCTCTTTCTTCACTGCCTGCTGTACCTGCATGCTCACTTTCAGTGACTGATGAACAAGGACACCGAGATCTTGTTGTACTTCCCCTTTTCCCAACTTGACACCATTCAGATAATAATCTGCCTTCCTGTTCTTTATCCACATTAAACTGCATCTGCCCACTCACCCATTTTTTCCAAGTCACCCTGCATTCTCATAGCATCCTCCTCACAGTTCACACTGCCACCCAGCTTTGCGTCATCTGCAAATTTGCTAATGTTACTTTGAATCCCTTCATCCAAATCATTGATGCATATTGTAAATAGCTGCGGTCCCCAGCACCGAGCCTTGCGGTACCCCACTAGTCACTGCCTGCCACTCTTTGTTTCCTGTCGGCCAACCAATTTTCTATCCATGTCAGCACTCTACCCCCAATACCATGTGCCCTAATTTTGCCATTAGAATTTGCCATAAAGTTACTCTAACTCCTTTTAACTTTCATCTTGTTATTGAGGGAGTGTAGCATAGGTTTCCAAGGTTAATTCCCGGGATGGCGGGACTGTCATATGCTGAGAGAATGGAGCAGCTGGGTTTGTACACTCTGGAGTTTAGAAGGATGAGAGGGCATCTCATTGAAACATATAAGATTGTTAAGGGTTTGGACACACTAGAGGCAGGAAACATGTTCCCGATGTTGGGGGAGTCCAGAACCAGGGGCCACAGTTTAAGAATAAGGAGTAAGCCATTTAGAATGGAGACGAGGAAACACTATTTCTCACAGAGTGTGGTGAGTCTGTGGCACCTATTGTCTACTGTCTACTGTCTATCTGCAAGATCCAGATCCCAAACCACAATCAATGGGTGCATTTTAGGGCAAGAGCAATTGAGGAGCAACTGCTGAAACATCCCTGCAGATACTTTGCTTCCAACCTGTGGACAAACAGATGAGGTAGTAAAACTGCCTCAAAAAGTCTGGCAGCATCATCAAAGACCCACACCATCCTGGCCACACACACATCTCCCCGCTACCTTCAGGTAGAAGGTACAGGAGCATGAAGACTGCAACAACCAGGTTCAGGAATAGCTACTTCCCCACAGCCATCAGGCTATTAAACCTGGCTCGGACAAAACTCTGAACATTAATAGCCCATTATCTGTTATTTGCATTTGATCAGTTTATGTGTGTATATATTTATATCATGGTATATGGACACGCTGATCTGTTCTGTAGTCAATGCCTACTATGTTCTGTTGTGCTGCAGCAAAGCAAGAATTTCATTGTCCTATACAGGGACACATGACAATAAACTCACTTGAACCTTGAATGTAGAGGTAGTAAAGTGACACTTACTGTGGCCGTTCCGGACACGGTTTGTGCGTTTGTGTCGCTGGCGTTCTGTTCCGTGTGCGTCTGTGCCGTCGGGTACATGTTCAAGGCGTGCTCTGGGACGGTGGGCTGCCCGGTGTAGTCTGGGGCTGCGTGGGGGTGGGGGGCTGTGTATTCTGGCGGAATCCCATTCTGAGGAGGGGCGAACTGGGCAGACGGGTATGGCTGTGCCATCGTGTCTGGAGGAGCTGTGGCCTCTTGGTTACCCTGTGTATGTGGGAGGGGGGGGGAAAGGCAGAAAACACACAGAAAAAAAAAAGTTAAAGACCCACAAAGAGAGAGAGAAACATAGAGACATAGACAATAGGTACATTCGGCCCTTCGAGCCAGCACCGCCATTCAATATAAAC